>NW_010195741.1:0-85375 GCF_000695765.1 Mesitornis unicolor
ATTAAGTTCCAGCTGTGCTTTAGCCCTTCTAGTTTTCTCCCTGCAAAGAAGATGTAAAACCAGCTGAAAAGAGCAAGGGTGGCACAGCGCTTAATTGCAAATGTTTTGCGGATAATCCTTTCTTTGTAACTCCTTTGCCTTCACCTGAGGCCTCATGGGGACTGAATTTAGTATGTGCTTTTTGCATGTGAGAAAATACACGTAACAGCCAAGCCAGTTTCCTTTTGTTCAGAGTTTTACTACTGGAGTGGTTTTAGTTACTGTGGAGGTCCCACAGGCAAAGAGATTTTTACTTTCATAAGAACTGTTGTCTTGCATACAATAATTTTCTTCTTTTGGCCAGCTTCTTCCTCATTAACCTACCAGAGATTTATACACATCAGGGTTTATTTAGATGATCTTTCAAGTATCCTTCCTGTTTATAGAGTGATTAGCTATATTGCACCAAACAAAATATGAGGACAGGGAATGGAGGATACCATGCTAACAGGAAGCACCTTCATGTAAATAACGGTGAGGCTCCACGCCATCCAGTAACTACATCTTTCTGCAGAATGTGACCCACTTTGAAATACTTGTTTGGAAACAGAAGTATTTCTTCTATTAACAGGATTAAGCAAAATGAAAGATGGCCATCTTTGCATTTAGACAAAAACAAGACAAAAAAAAAGGTGAGTTCTGAATCGGAGTATAGAGGTATTGCCTTGGGCTACTGACACTACCATGACTTTGGGAGAGCTGAGGATTCCTTTGCTTGATGGACTGAGATACTTGCCTCTTGATAGTATTTGCCTTGGCTGTATGAATGAACCTTCAAGTATGCAGTGGAAAGAATAATGCAGGTGATAGAACAAGTTCGTGGGAACACACTGTTATAGTTGCTCAGACATCTGCTATTCCTAGGGTATCTATTAATAGTGTGATTATATCTGTTGTTATTAAGATATTTGTGCCATTATTTAAGGATACATGTGGACACCAGAACAGAGACGTCACCAGCATGAAGTCTTGCCAGTTTGCTTTCTGAAAGTGAAAGTGTCTGCACATTCAAAAATTCTTGTCAAATACAGAAGTGAAGACAAATTTGTTACTTTTTGATAGGAAGATTTTTTTTTTTAATTTTGGCCCTAAATGTTAATTTAAAATGAAGCTGAGAGTTTCTAGAAAATATTTCAGATTTTATGGTGCTGCCCAGTGTTCAAGGATGAAAGGTTTGTTTCTGCATCCAAACTGGACCTTGGTGGTCCCTCAGTAGGTGACAGTTGCCTGTGACCTCCCGGGGGCCCAGGCCTGCGTATGGTGCATTGACCTCACCCGTTCACAAACAGACAGCAAAGATGATCTAGAAGCTCCTTGGTCAACAACATTAAACACTGTAGGTCAAATGGAAATCAATTACAAGCTGTGCAGAAGGCCGTGGAAGTCAACACCAGCTCTCACCCATGAACGGGGATGGAGGCCATCAAACGTTAGGTCAGTTCAGGTCACCCTGTGGCTTTGGTGTCCATTTTTCACTCAATATAGGGTAGGGAACTCTAAACATCCAAGACAGTGGATGAAGTTAACGGATGACTTGGACATACTAGGAGATCCTGTGCTGAACACATTGTGACAGTACAAACAAATAAGTGTATTTAAGCGAAGAAAAAAAAAACTCTTAAATTTTTCATTTATGTCTTTGTCTCCAACTTACGTACGAAATCTATTTGGTATTATCTGTCCAATGTAATTAAACAGTTTTCAGCACTGAACTTCTCTTAATGTTTAAATGAACACAAGCATTTTTCCTCCACAATAATAACAATTGCCAAGACTTTTTTAAGGAAAGCACCTAAATTAATTAGAAGCCCAAAACCCACTCTCTTGTGTTTCTATATAGCACAGTGGTTTGGAATGGCCATGGACTTTCTTAAGATGTTATTTTATGCCACTAATCTTTGAAAACAGCTATGAGCTGAGACGGCATCTGTGCTTCAATTTAAAACGTGAGGCATGACCCCTTGTAACACTTAAGTTACATGTCTATAACATGTACAAATGTATCTTGAATGAAGAAATAAATTTTTAGTGTAACTAGCTGTTATTGCAGGCTTCTGGAACTATAACAAGACTGAACCCGTCATTAGTTAACTTTACATCTTGACATGATAGAATTACTTTCAACCTAAATTGTTAAACAAAAATACAGGGTATTGCAGGCCAGGTTCAGTTATACAATGGTGATGATGGACATGGGTGTCTTCATATGTATGTTTTGGACTGTGTTGTTCAGTTTGGCATTTTGGGACAAGAACTTTATTTCTTGTGCATGAGATGGAGTTGAGTACTTAAGGCATTTAACCAGTAGTAACTTTGCAGCAGGGAGCTTGCTGGATTTGTCTGTGATTTGGACATTCTTGAGTGACTTGGCGTTTTCCAACAATGCTGCAGCGGGTTTCTCTCTTTCATGGATCATGGGATTAATATTGTTACAAAACATAATTTCAGTTATGCAAGTTGTAAAGCAACAAGACTAGTAAGTCTACACATTTATGAGTATCTCTATACTGCATTTATTTGAAGAAAGACTTGTCTTTCTTGTAGTTATTTTATGTGTAGAAGTCTATGTTATCTTATGTAAGTCTTCTCCTGGCCAGGGGTCTTGGAGGTAAAAGTTAATTTGTATAAAATCACATTGATAACAGAACCTATGCTTTTAAGATAGGAGTGTGTCCCTAGGAGGTCCTGAATCAGAGCATTAAATATTGTCCCTTGATTTCAGGGGCTTGGCTTCAACACATACTGGGATCTGAAGTCTCCATTGATAGGTGACTGCAGCTGCCTGCAAGGAGTCTCAGCTGTGGAGTTTTATGGCCTGTATCTGGCTCACAGCTCATACTTTAAACATTCTCCAGGGAGATGATAGTCTCATTTTTGTTCTTAACACACAAGAACAAAAAGTGAAAATCTAAAATGCAAACCTTTTTCCCAAACCATATTAAAGGTCAAGGGAACAACCTTTTCTGCAAAAACATCAGGAAAACACATACAGAAAAGCAGCTATCACAAATAAAAGTAAGCAACTATTATAACTCCACTAGTAATCTCCTTTTTAAACTGGCTAGCAAGTGTGGAAAAGTTGAAAATGTTCCTTCAAATCACTTCCAAGAGCAAAGGATAGGATATTGCACTGGACAGGATATTCTAGCAGGTGGGTCCCACTACCTTCTGCTTACATGTGTTTTACATAATGAGTCAAAGCAAAGAACTACCTTCCATGTTTCTGTTTCTAAAAAGTGAACTTTAAAAGAAAATTCCACTACAGCTCTTCCATCACAAGTAGTCTAACAGCAATGATGGGGACACAGGCAGAGTCCAGAGCAGAAATGACAATGGTGCCCTTGGGAACAGGGCACCCTACTTACCAGCAGACTCTCCAGGAAATGCACGAAGGACTGGAGCTCGAGGGCTTCAGCCATCAGTTTCTGCTTGTCTGGAGGCTATTTGGCAGTAGTGTTCCCACACCCTGCTAAGATTTCTGAGCAATGTAAGGGGAGATGATTTTCCCTGCCACAGGATGAGCCCTGGCACCTACCTCTGTATAAATGTGTTCGAGAACAGCAGCCTCTCTCCCTACCCACGAGTCAGGAGAAGTTTGATCTGACTGCTCTATCCATGGGGAAGAGCAATGATAATTCCATTACACAGAAAATGAACTGCAGCCCAGTGACTCAAAAACCCCAGGTCTTTGTTGCAGCATTTGGTGCTGACTGTGTTTCTATGTTTTTATGATGCATGCATAGACTGCATATCAAAGGCTATTTCTAGGTAATTTTTACCTGTAAGATAATGGAGGTTTCCTGCTAAATCACTGAGAACAGTAAAAATTTGCAGTGTTTTCATTAAACTTGCACAGTCAGCACACGACAAAATTAGAAGGTATGTCAACTTGGGTTTGGGCACCTCAAAGAAACCAAAATGCTTAAAAGCCAAACAGTTAAACAAAAGTCAACTTATAAATCTCTTGTAATGTCCCAGAGACCTTCCAGTCTGTCTACTGACACCTACTACCCTCCTAAATCAAAGCATTTATCCGAAGTATAAAAGTTGACCGTTTGCATTTAGTGTAAGTTGCTTGTCTTGTCAGTCTGCAGAACTCTTGTTCCCACTGGCCATTTCCTTGATGATGTGTTACAGCAATGCAATGGCCAGCAGCACTTACAGAAATAGATACAAAAAGTGACTTGATTAATTTTAAATATGTTTATTCTTCAATACAGAGTGTAGACTGGATGAGAAAAAGAGGGGAGTGTTGTAAGGAGATATTGTGTGTTTCACCTAACGGAAGTTCTGTTTTAGGGGAATGATTACTATTCCCAATAACAGACCATGGTAAAAACAAAAAACAAAAACCAAAACAAACAAACAAAAAACCAAAAAAACAACAACAACAATGAAAAAAATACCACATTTTGTTTATGGGCATTTTCAAGGGGTTTGTATTTAACAATAATTCTGAAACAGTTTCAAATTCCTGGGCACAATTCAGCTTATCAGTAAAGTTAAAGTTCTATTACACTTGCAAGAATCAGAGAAAATCCTTTATGTAATTATGTGCTGCTTTTGCACCTCTGAAGTTTTAGTCTTAGGCTTCAGTCTGTGTACTTCCACACGGGGCTTTTCTTTATCTGTATGCTTTAAGTGAAGTGTTTACCTACATTTTGTAGAATGTAGATTGGCATCAGATTGAAATTCTGAGAAATATATGTTTGCTAACATATCATGTATCATGTTGTCTTCATGAGGTAATGTCAGTATTTAGTGCTGAATGCCCTCACACAGCCTGGCATCACAAAAGAGGCTTCTGTTATATTTTAGGAATATTGAAATTTATTAGTTGTACTTAGTTTTCCTCTTGTTTAGAAGAAAGATCTCTTCTGCTATAGTGTAGAATACACATCAGATGAAGGTAGTTGTACTTAATGCTAAACAACATTCACTTGTTTACAAGCATTTGCTCTTCCCTGGACTGGAAAGGAGCTGTGGAGCCTTCCCGGTGACCACAGGTGGCTGCGTCATCTGAAAGTAACCTCTGAAATTTTAGGCTACTTCAGGGCTGTAGACCTTACTTGATAGCTCGGAGAGGAAAGCCAGGTGTGTTGGGTTCAGATCACTTTTAGGTCCTGCTGCCTCCTTTTCCTATGCTTGGCTGTTGCATCTTCTTCAGGGGAGGGGAGAGGTAAAAGGGAAGCAGGCGAGCGTGTGAGAAAGGAAGGATGGGCAAGATAGTCAAGGAACACCAAACTTGTGAAACATTAGCAAGACAGTGCTGATAGAAACCTGGCATGGGAAGCCTTCACAGACAGACGTGGCAAGACCAGACGGTGGTTGAGGACATTTGTGTTCATGTGTGAATTCTTGGATTCGTTTTTACCAATAGTGTTCATTGGCAACTCTGAAAACACCCACATAAACCTCAGTCTGGGTCAGAAGAAGCACCAAGGTGTGCCCACCTCTGTTTCTCAAGATTTCACATTGTCCTGGTTTGAGCTAAATAGAACTAATTTTCTATTTAGTGGTTTTACTTTTCAGCTCAGCCTCTTTTAAGTGACTGAACTTGCTGAAAACTGGCAGCGTGTTTTTCCCAAACAGCGCTGCTAGAAGATATGCTCAAGGACAGTTGTCTCATCATGGGTGCTGTGTTTGTGCCGACGGGGGGAGAAGTGGACCCAAAACTGACCAATTAGGTATTCCATTCCACATACGTCATACTCGGTATAAAGCCGAGGGATCACAAGGGTCTTGCTCCTTTTTTCCTTTTTTTCCTTTGCCCTTTCCACCATTCCTTCCATCTCGACCCTTCCGTCTGTCTCGATCCTGCAGAGGACACGGCCTGAGCGGAATCCTGCTCGTTTGTCTGACGCTGATCCTGATTTGTGTGTCTTGCATCCTGCTCCCACCTGCTGCTGAGTTTGGTCTGGGACTTTTCCAGTGCTCGGCTCTGCAGAGCCTCTGGTGACATATTCGTCATTGGGGGGGAAGGGTGGGGGGAGGATTTTATATTGGTTTTGTATATATTTGTACATATTTGTATATATTTCATTATTTTCCTATTTACAATATTATCTGTAGTATTAGTATTATTGTTTTATTAAATCTGTTAGTTTTATTTTCCAACCCGTAAAGTTTCTCTCCCTTATTCTCTTTTCTCTTCCCTTCTGGAGAGGGGAGAGGGGTTAATAGTGAACGGCTGTCCAGGATTTAGTGGCTGGCCCAGCCCTAAACCACGACACAGATGTATCTTCTCTTCAGCTCACAGGTACTTTTTAAAACCTTATTTCCATAAAATATAGGTGACAATAGAGCTAATACTCTTTTATTGTCCTGGACTGTCAGAATAGCTTTAAATCTATGTTTTGGGAACCGCAATCAAGTACCTTTATTTAGAATACATTAACTTTTAAAGTCTCCTTGATTAGAAGCAACAGGTTTTAAATACATGCTTGCTTTATTTTACGAACTACACTCATCAAAACAAAAATTCCTTAGTAAAATACAAAAAGGCAAAAATCCAATTTTTATACATTTATCTTACTGTTGATACTTTAAAAGGACTGAAGTAATAAATATGAGTTTTTAAAAATAACAGTTTCTGAAGTGGAGTTTAGTCCTGTAAGTTGAGTTCAAGTTCAGAAGATTATGCTGAAGGTGCATTAAAAAGCCTTCAAGTAGGTATTTAAGATATTTACACTTTAAAATTAAAATACATGTTGTATTGAAAAACTATGTATGCAGACCATGGCACTGGCTTAGAAAACTACAGCTGAGCTTCTGCTGACAGAAGTGAAAGGCAGCCTACCTTGTGCTCCTTTCGCCAAGGATGCCTGTGGGAGGCCTAGCTCATGAATCTTGCGGGTGGACAGTGCTGAATCCTAACCTATGTAGAGTTATAGAGAGAGCAATTCTTTGAATATCTTGGAAATTCATGACCCTTTGTTTGCAAAAGACATTTTTAAATAGCAGCATTTTGGACTCCATAACTGATCTGTGCTTCAGTGTAGAAAAGCATTTCTTTAGTCCATTTTTCTCTTCAGAAACTCCATTCCAAGTCAGCAATATCATCCTTTGATCCCAGTTATGGCATCGGCAAGGGAGTCAGGCTTTTATAGTCAAGCTTACACAAACATGCATGCCCCCACACACCCTGGTTTCTTTTCTTATAATACAAGTGAGTGTCACCCAAAGCTTTAGCAGGGCAAATTCAGACTCTTGGTCCTGGCACTGACTGTACTTTAACTTGATGGAGCACAGCAGAGTTGTGACTTTGTTGCCTGTATTTGTGGAGCCGATGAGAGCTTGGACTTTTGTGGTACCTGGACAGTGGGCTCTTGAACAATAGCCTGATTTGTGCAGATCCATGTCAGTCCCCACATGGGTTAGGAAGTGTCAAGCTAAATTACTGAAGTAATTAGAGAAGTCAGGTTTCGGTTATGAGACACTGCATTTCACTTGGGAGTCCTAAAACCAGCACAGCCAGTAAAGCTGGGGGAGGCCAAGGGGACGGCATGAACCCCCTCCTAGCTGTACCACAAAGCCCCTTCCTGGAGGAGGGCTGTGAAGTGCCAGAGCAGACTGCAGCCACCCACTGCTCTCTCTGCTCTGCAGAGGTTTTCTGAGCATGGCTTCAAACCTGTGTTGTCTGGACTTAGTACGTAAGTCACACTGCACAGCTTGAAACCCTTGGCTCAGCCTCCAGAGGGAAAGTGTGGGGGTTTCCTCTGGAAACAGAAAGCTGTGTTAGCAGTCTACATGCCAGGCTGCAGTGTGGAGGGAGTGTGTGAAAATGGCCAACACCAGCTGGCTCACATGCCCCCTGGACCACATTTTTTAAATTATTTATCAGATGAAAAATTGTATTCACGTAGTTTAGAGTAGCCCTGAGCTCCCTGACTTAGGGCTACTTTAAATAAATTCTGGGAATCGTAGAGAGCCCTCAGGAGTCTGCAGTACAGGGAGGCAGCAACTAGTTCCCTTGAATCATCATTTCTGTTCTATTTTTTCACTAGGAGATGCAGGCAGCCATGGTTAATGAGGCAGTTCCCATTGCAAAAGCTGCTCTGTCAGAAGAGCAGATTTCTGCTTGCAATTCAACCACGGTGGCTGAACAGTCCAGCCACAGAATGCAAGTTGGACTGACTTTAGTTTTAGCTCTATTTCCAAATCACTCTAATGTATTATTTTAATGTATGTGTAAAGATCTAATATATAATGTATGTGTTATATACTAATAATGCTTGGTTTTACATACACACACACACACACACACACACACAGAGTATATCCACTGACAGCCTTATCGAAGAGTCAGTTATAGGCTTCCACAGTGTGTCATGACACTGAATATTGCTGACAAGGCAGTGGCCTGGCATTGATTTGAAAATCAGATTCTTCTTTAATAATAGAAACATTTTTGGTATTGAAGGCATTATGCTCTGCAGTGTCTACTGGAACCATGTTGTTCTGGTTGCTTGTCAGATCATTGAACCTCTTGTTTAACTCACACCTCTGCATTAAGTTTTTATGCAGTACTCAATGCCGAAGCAAAACTTTTAACAGGACACTGAGCCTTCTACTCTTTCTGCTTCTCTCTGTAACTCCAACCACAATACACTTTATTTAATTCGCTGTAACTGCTTCTCCATTAATTGAACATTTATAATCCACTGGAAGCATAACAATGACCTATGCAGCATTAAAACAAGAGTAATGGAGTATCCCCCCAACACAGAGTCAGCCCACCTTGAAAGCCCTGACATTACCACCATCCCACTGGATTAGAGGAGCTGTGGTTTAAATTAGTGACCTGAAGGAGGTTCATGCCCTCTGGGAGAAGGCTGTTCCCTGGAATGGCAGTGTGATTAATGGTTTATTTACAGCACTGACATCAAGGCTGTCAGGACTCTTCATCAGTCTTTGATGTAAAACACACTAAGAGGACCTAGGTCATTCTTATCTGCTCAGAAAATAGAAATCAGAAATGAGGAGCGATTCAGCGTGGCCACAATTCTGGTACTAATATTTTCCATGGTGGCAAAAACAGAAGAAAATTACGAGGTCACTAGTACTTTACTGGTCTTACTGGTGAGGTGGTGTGACCACAGAGAGACTGTAGCTTCTCTTTTTTGTCTGGGGGGGGAGGGCAGCAAGAGAGTGCTGGTGACAGGTAATGTGGTGAGAACATACAGATGCCTAGATCAAATCCACAGGACGTTGTGAGGGGTGAGCACTTCAGTTCTGCACAAGTCCCAAACCAGGATGGACTTTTATGCCCTAAGTGAAATTAAGCTTAGGCAGATATTTGTAGTGATTACTGTGTAATCCCCAGCACTATTGTGTACAGACATTTCTGATTTTTAATATTTAATACTTTAATACCATATTAGAAAAGGCTTCCGCTCTTGAAAACTGGCTCTGTTTTCTTGCTGAGTTGACTGAGTGCAGTCTGATTTTCCTCAGTTCTCTGTGCTGGTAAATCCCACGCAGCCGATCAACAAGATAATGCAGAGGCAGTGTCACCTGTTTCCCTCAGCCTACTGATGGGAACAGGCTTGCTGACACCCAGCACGTCTGCATGGGCAGCCACCTCCTCCCTGCTGAGCCATCTCCTGTGGTGCAGGGCTTTTGCAGAAGAATGGGGTGTTTTGGGTTGGGGATGTTACGCACTATTGCGCCTGTGGTGCTTCAGCTCTGCATTGCCTTCACAGAGGACTTAAAAATGACTGAGATGTCTGAGAAGTTCTCTTGAGCCCAGTGAAAATAATAACTGGATGAAAACCAGTTACTAAATCTGAGCCAGATAAGACTGAAATTAACACTGGGGCAGGGGAAAGAAAACTATGTTGGAGAGCCTCAGCTTCCCCAGAATTTCCCTCTGTTAAGAGGTCTGGCACTTGCACTGTTGGTATGTTCCAACTCACTTGGTTTGGTGTGGGCTTCTCTCTATTTCCTGGTGCCTAAGTAGCACAACCCCATGAGATAACTCTTCTGCATAGAATAGCCTGGCAGGGGGTGCTTGATCTTACTGGTTTAAGATCCACAGATAGCAATCTATGACTTGCAGGAATATGCATGGGATATATGTCTGTGAATCAAGCTGTTGATTCTAACAGGGCTCTGGTGTGTTCAGAACCCTGTTAACAGGCTTGCTTGGCAGAGCTGGCTTCTCAGAGCGTGTTTTGCTGGGGCGTACTCCCTCTTTGCCTTCTTGTAGAGTACTGTATGGAACAGTAGCGTATGCAGTGAGGATCACACAAAGCAAACGATTTCCATTAGAGCTAGCAAGTCCTTAAAAGCAGGAGTGTAGGATGCTTTCTGGACCCAGAGATTTCTCAACAGCAGGTTTTACTTATGGGAAGTAAAAAATCCCCAGGATGTAGTAGTAATAAAGAACTCAAACAAAGCAACCAAGAAAATAATGCAGAAGAAAAAGTTTGCACGCAATGAAAACAGAGCTAAACAAAGCTGCACTTCCCTGTCCTAACTTTAATCCTCTAAAAGGTCTTTAGATGTTGCAGTAGATGGCTTCTAGCCCACATTTGAAGATCCTAAATACGATTAGGCAAACTATTGTAATTAGCAGTCTAGTTGGTTTTACTTCCTGAAAGTGCAAATTGCAAACACTTCACATATTCTTTAATTGACATTTCTTCTAAGTTTCTCTGGACCATTTGCAAATATTTCATTCTCATCATCTGACCTTTTTGCTGTTGGCAACTTACATAGGTTTTTCTTTCTTGGTTGGATGCCCCTTAATTAGTGAAAAGCTTGTATGGCAAAAATGATATATGAGTGTAAAAACTCAGTGTCCATTTCTGGTTAAGCAAGTAAAGTGAGCAATACTCAACCACTTCCACTAGATTATTGCTGAGGAGTATAGACACGCATTTCTGAACATGTATTAGTGCCAAAACCCCGCTTCTGTTCTGAACATTTCACACACACGCACACACACACACACGAAACCTCAAACACATAAAATTCTGCAAGAAGATACAAAATCGCTTTATTCTAAAAGCTGTAGTATTTTAATGGCAAATATTTCAATTTCATTAATACAGTTGTGGTGCAGGATCTAAACCAGAAAGATGGGAAAAGACAGGAGAAAAAATCCACAGAAAACAAGTATTTATTGATGGCTTTCCCAGTTTCTCTTTACCCCAGTTTCATGGAAGAGTTGAGGTAGCAGAAGTTTATGTGGCTGGTGAGTCACAACCAACAATCATTATACTCAATACACAGTATACATATATTTTAGTATTTGCCAGCTCCCAGAGAAAGTTGCATAATTTTCTCATTTTCTAAAACTTTCCCAGACTACTCTCTGTTAAAGGGCTTTTAGCCATTTTGTGGTCAAGGCTCTGTCCCCTGTGCAGCATGCTAGTCCCAAAATATGCTTCATTAAACTCAGAACAAAGTTGGGCTATCCTCAGAAGCCCCCAATTTCTTTCTCTTCTCCCTCTCCCATCTCCATGTGGTAACTCAAAAGCCTAAATTATTAAATGCTGCAAGGTTTGTTGCTGGTGATGAGCAGCTGCAGCATAGAAATGAGGAAGGGAAACTTGGATTTTCTGGCATCCATCTTGGCAAGCACCCAGACCTGCAACCTGGTCATCTCCCACTGCTCTTGTCTTGCTGTTGCTACCTGAGGCTCATCCCTAGCCATGAGCATCTCTTGGTTCCCTCCATGACAGCCAGTGAGCCCTGTCCACTCCTCTGCTCCCTTTTGGAGGGGACATCTGCAGCCTGTGCTGCTCAGGCAGTGTCTCCTACAGTGCTCCAGTCAAAGTATGCTGGGTGAGGAGGAAGCCCTCAGGCGTCAGCAGCCCGGCAAGCAACAGGGAAGATATGTCCTTTGGGTGCAGGGACAGGGCATCCAAAGATGCTCTGGGATGCTGATGGTCAGATCACCTAAATGAACACCCTGCTTTTGTCAGACTCCTTCCTGTCTGCAGCACCTGGGTGGAAAGCAGAGACTGTCCTTCCCTCACAGGGAGAGCACAGGGCTCCTCCCAGGCAGAAGCAGGTGATGCACTCACATGTTTTTGGTGACCAGCAACCCAAGAGTTAAAATGCAGCTTTGCCACAAGCTCTGTTTTAGGTACAACTCAATAAATCATTAGCAGCTGAATTATATCTGCTTCCTGGATCCCCTGCTTGAGGACAAGGCAGCACTGCCAGATCCCTGTGTGACATGCAGGAGGACCTACCAGTTTGCTGGTCCTGCTCACCGCCCTGGAGCCAGCTCCCCACCCACCCTGCCTACAGAAGGACGTGCAAAGGCTTTATCCAGTAGTCAGTGCAAAGCAGGAACGGGAGACTCTAAGCCCTTTTACCCACTGTTGTAGGTTAATGGGATGGGCCACAACTTGTTTTAAAGCCTAATTTCCTCAGCAGAAGTCATGGCTTGAGCAAGCCATTTTGCCTGCATTCCTACCTAAGCAGTATGTCCATTTTCTATTCTATCTGCTGTATCCAGAGTGCAATATTGCTTCTTGAGTCTGTCATAACCTGCTTTGCATTGCAGAGGGTCCTTGCTGTGGGATATATTGCAGGGTCTGACAGCCCTTTCATTGTATGTAATAGTTCTTCAGGTGCCATATTTTTCCGGTTTAACATGCAGCAGATGTGCTTGCAGTCTTTTTGGAGCTGTTTTATAAAACAGCTACAGTCAATCTGTTTTCAAAGCTGGCTGACTAACTAACACGTCCTTGCTTTAGGGTGAATGTTTTCATAACTAGCCTCAGGAATGGCTCATCATTTTTTCAGTGCTCTGACTATGAAGCATTCTATTAATGGCTATTGAAAATCTACTGCCAGATTAATTTGTTGATATGATACCTTCTTTACAAGTTTCTGCATCCAGCTGGAAAGTGCAATATGGTTAATAGTCAAGCTTTGCCAAATACACTGATTCATTTTTGCAAGAAGGTATTGCAACTTTTGAATTCTGTAGGCGTTTCAGTTATCACACGCCTGTTGGTTTGGATGAGGTGTCTGAAACATAGCTAAACTAAAACCTAAATGGACATATAACACTGACAAACTGAAAAGCAGAGCAGCCACAATATTTCAGGCATAATATCCCCTAAGAGTCATAACAGGCTTCTCTTGAAGAGCACAAGTATAATGCTGCTCCATCATAGTTAAAGACAAAACTCTCATTGACTTAACTGGGAACAGTATCAAAGCCAAGCAATAACACCTGATAATGAAGCAAATGTGAAACTTCTTGAACTGGGAGAAAGAAGAAATGACGACATACTGCGTTGCTGTGTGTGAAGTTTTGTTTGACAAGATCTGAGTGTGAGGCATTCAGTCTTGTTCCCTGCTCACAGAGAGAAGCAGTGTTGAAGCAAATAAAAACTGCAGTTTGTACCATCCTTTGGAGCTCTTTCTCCTCCTGTTGAAGTAGAAACATAACAGCATTAGCTAAATTAGTGTATTTTTTTTCCATATCAGACTGCAGAAGTATTTTTCTGCGAGGATGGTCTATACTGTAGTCAGGATACAGGAATGGGGCTCTGGTAGAAGGTGACAATACTTCTCCCCATTGGCTTGCTGGGGCATTGTTTCCTGTTCCAGGGCTGGATTGATCGAGAGGTGTAAGTTAGCTTTCAGCTCCTCAGTGTGGTATTGGGAGTTGTTCTTTGATGCCTTTGTGGATGGATTGTGTGCCTTTTGCAATGATCAGCCATAGCAAGTTGTGTTAGCCTAGAGAGACAGGACCATTGACTGTGCTGGACACCATGTGAACAGATAAAGCAATGGCTGCTTATTCTGTCTTGGACAAGCCACTTATGGTCAGATTGAGGGAGGAACTCGCACAATTTAAGCAGGATATGGGACAGGTATGGGGAGACCAAGTCCATGAAGACATTCCCCAAAGCCCCTGCACAGCTTCTCTCTCAACCTGGAAGCACCCAAATGCCATTTGGGGACTCCAGGCACCTAGGACTCCTTTGCTTTCCCAGTAGCACTCAGCTCACTGCTTCAGGGCTTTGACTGGACTTGGATCCAAGACTAGATCCAGCTACTTTGCTGAAGTCCCCTGGGGTACCAAGCATGCTGAGGTCTAACAGCCAGGGGCACAGCAGCCCCTGGTAAAGGGGCAGAGGCTGCTTCTCTCTTTTAAAGGATGGTGAGAGATGGAGAAGCAAGTGGCCTGCCACTTTCTGCTCCTGCTCTCCCTTGAGTTAGAACACTTGAATCTAGCTCTCTCCCCCATTTGCAAACCCACCAGTGTGGCACTCAAACCCACCAATCTCTTCAGCTGAACAGATCCCTACCCCCAAACCTGTGCGCTCCTGTACCAAGAAATGCCCTGCTCCTGGCTTGCTCTGTAGCATGTACCCACCTCATCATGCTGATAAGTGAGCACCAAAGTAAGCGTGGCTCTGATAAGAGCATGTGTGTGGGATGGAGTTTGCAGTGGTGTAGCAGGCATGTCTTGGGCAGCACGGGGACACAGCCTGATGGGGAAGCCTAGCTGTCCTACACACGATCCCTGCTCTGGAAATGTGAGACTAGAACTCACAAGCTCCCAACTGCTGCTTTCAGCACAGTCCTGCCCTCTGTCTTCTCATGCTTTTGCTCTTGTCTCTTTGTGTCACAAGATTTAATTTAAAATAAATTTTACTAGCAACTAGCAACTAAATGTTGATATTATTCAAAGGAACTGGGTTTTACTGGCAATGAGTGAAGTGTAAAGTACAGCTGAAGGAACAACATCTCAGCATAACACGTTAGCAAGCCCTGAATCAGCACAGGCACAACACTAATAAAGAACATTGTCTGTTTACTTCAATGTGATAATAACAATCATCTGGTCTTCATTAAATGATTTGATCCTTGATAATAGGAAATTTCCTGGAGTTATGTTTGGAAATCCCACCCATCTCTCGAGAATTTACCTGTTAGCTTTTCACCTTGTGTAGCAACAGCAATGACTTTGGCACTGGAGTGGCCACCAATGAGGCTGATTCAGCTGGAGGTGCTGGATGCTCAGGAAATCCCAGAGGTGAATCAGAGCTGAAAATTAATTGCTTTTTAATTTAGCTCAGATCTAAAGGCCATGTGTGAGATAAAATTACGCCTGAGATATTAATGGTGTTTCCAATTATGCTAAACTTTAAAAGGAACCTCTTTGAATGTGGTCTCTTTTTCACTGTCATCCTGAATTGGCCTTGTCTCTTATCAAACTAATGCATGTTGAAAAGATTAATGGATTAAACATGGCCAGAGATAAGCCTATTACACTGAAGCCCTTTAAAATCAATCCATAGCTTGTAAAAGAAGAGATCACCTGAAAGACAAGTTTCAGGGAATGTCTACAGGGTGCTGTGACCATCCCTGCCCCATGGCTGCTGTCATAGGCACAACCAGACCAGTCACACCAGCTCTGAGTGTTGCACAGGCCACAGCCAAAGCTGGACAATGGGGCCTAGGGCCTTGCTACCTCACCACCAACCAAGCCATACCGTGCATGGCTAGTTTTAGCATTGGGAAAAAATTGCTCTCATAAGCTTATACCAGATTGTGTTTCTCTTGACTTCCCAGACGTTTCTTTTGCAATTCGTGATCAGAGCTCAGACCCCGAAGTGACTGCCCCAGAGGATCTCACCGGTGTCATCTTCCGCCCTGCCTGCCCTGGAGCCTGACACTTCTCTGCAGCTCTGCAATGTCCCTTTCACATTTTCTCAAGAGGTTTTGAAGAACATTTCACAAACAATTTGCCTAGCATACCAAAAAAATATACCCATCTTGTTTATCTATGCTTCAAATTATTTACCACAACTGGTCATTTTAAAATACAGTTTACACAGTGTTTGAACAGTTTATTACATAATTTAAGAGTTATCTTTAGAGATTTTTAAACAATCTGTAAACTTATTTTTTTTAAATAGATAATTATTTCATATATAAAGATGTAGATGGAGAGAGGAACAAGAGAGCCTGACCCTCAAAACAAGGCCTTTGGTAAAGTGAAGGAAACCACTGTCTGGAGTCCAGAGCTGACACTACCTTTCTGCTCTAAAGCACATGGGAAGATTTGTACCTGGGGTTTGTATCTGCTGGAGGTGGCATAAATGGTGGTCAACAGAAATTTGATGCCTTTGCAGTCGGCTTTGCATGTGTTGATGCTGAAGCCAAAGGGATTGCTTACACAGTAGGCTACTGCTCTGCCAGGGAGCTGAGGCTGCATGTCTCCCATTTCATGCTACCTGCTCAACTTGCAGTGGCAGATAAGCCTTGTAAAAAGCCTTACAACCTTCCCCACAGTTTGGCAAGTCAGCAGCAGTTAACCCAATAAGAGTTTTGCAAGTCAAACTTTTAATTTGTCCTCAAGCCTGCAAGACCTGCCCCTGTTTAAGAATGCAAGTATTTAAAAGAGTTTATTTTACATGTGGGGAATATAATACTGGACCCAACCAAAGGCATCATGAGGAAAAACTGCACAGCTCCCAGGGCAGCATGCTCAGCCCGCTCCCAAATTCCCTGGTGGTGTTGCAGTTATTGGAGTTCACCTGAGTGTAAATTATAGTCATTCATCTGTAACGTGATGGCTCTGGACTAGCTGTAGGTCTTTTGGTACTGGAAAACCAGATGAACAGATTAGCTGCAAATAAGGTGCAGACCAAGATAAACTCTTTTCAGGAATATCACTACAATCTCAAACGCATATTAGGAGAACCAACAAGCAAGCCAAGCAAAATGAAGTGAGAATCTCTGATCCTAGCACAAAATACAGAGCCTTTGAGAAAGTACAGAGGGTCTTGCAGCCTTGAGTCACCAAGCAGTTAACTGAAGTGACAAATTATTTTGACCATCTCTGATGTTATGTTTTCAGATGTAGGGAGCTTGGTTTTTAGAGGTGCTTTTCCATCCTTTTCAGAAAAAACGTATCTCTTGAAGGCATGTCAGGTGGTAAAACCTTCACACTGAAAAAAGGGAAATGTTTCCAATGCAGAATCTGCAACTATTTAAATAAATAATATTATAATTTATATTAAAAATAATGAAAGAACCTTGCTCTTTTGGACAGTGTTTACATTGCACAGATTTGGCTCATGAACTAGAATCTGATTGATGGTCCAAAAATGCTTACCATATGTAACTTCTCTGTGTTCCAGGAGACTAGATAAATATACAATGCTTTCTTGAAATGAAAGAAGATTTTGTTAGAGCTATATACATGAAACACAGTAGTTTGTGAATAAGAGAAATTTTATCTCCATAAATATTCTCATCTTTAGAAGCATGATATCTTCTCATTTAGTTAGGGGCATATAGGACAACTTGTTTGTTCCACTTCAGTCACGTTTGTCTTTAGGTTCTTAGGGAAAAACAGGGCTTTCTTCTTGACTGAGAATGTTTTTCTGTCTTCCTTTTCCCTTATTTTTTTCCAGAATGAGCTTCATGATGTAAATCATATTGACAATTTGAAGTCACTGTAAAAAACAACGACAAAAGTGCTTTGTCTTATTGCAATAGCAGTGCAAAAGTTTAGACACTGGGAGGAGCACACAGGGACTTTGAAGGGTGTAAGGTCATTTGTTAGTTTTTTTTTTCAAATCCATTGTCCCTTCATTTCAAATGACCACTGGAATGTCATGAGCATTTGGAAAACACTGCTTTTGCCTTGAAGGTATGTGAAATCCTTGCTGTGGAGAATGACCATAATGCTTCAAAATCTAACTGACCATCAACATTTCCAGATGTGCAGGGAGGACTCAATTTCTTTCTTAAAGCGCCTTTTCAACACGCAGCCAGCCAGCAACACAATTCAGAACATATGGAAAAGGCACCAAGCGTCTGACCTTCTGCTGGAAGAGACCTTTACTTGAGATTTGTCCAGTGTGTATCTTACATAGAAACTAGTGCTAAGTATACAAAGTGAAACCACATTTTTGGCTTTAGTGAAACAAATTGCAGCCCATGACACTCCAAAAGAATGCAAGCTACAGAAAAAGGAAGAAAAAAGATTAATGCAGCCAAAGTAAAAGAAATCCAACATACTTAATCCAACCCCCCCCAATGTTGTATTTAAATTAAAATATCAAGGGAATTATTTTCTTTGATAGACACAGTATTTCTGCTCAAAAGGTCTTGTGCACGTCTGTTTCTGCATGTACAACTACAGTAATACTGATTTTCATGAATTTTAATTATTGTTGATTCTTGAACAGAAAACTAGAGGGAATAGTATTGTTTATTTTTGAGAATAGAAAACCCTCATACAAATTAAATTATACATGTGAAGTGATATACATTAGATGTATTTATTCTATTACACATGTAATGCAACTGGTAATACAATATTTCCTCCTTCAAAACAAGAGTCTTTTGTTCTTTGTCTCTTTTCCCTTCTCTGTATAAAAAAGCAATATAACTTTAAATGAGGAATATTCCCAAAGTAACAAGCAAACAAAAATGTAAAGCTTGATTTAGTGTTGTAATGCTATGGCAGTAAATGAGGATTCAGGAAATGTCCTATTTCAGAAATATAGCTAATAACAGAGGCTAAAGGCATTGTTATAAAATATCAACTATTCACCAATTCTCCGCTGGGCTGTACTCCAGGGAAACTGTATTCTGCTTTGCAGAACTCTGGGGTTGACAGAAATGTAAATAGAGTAGATGTCTATATTGGAAGAAGATTTTGCTTTTCCACATTGAAACTATCTCAGAGAATTTATAAATCTAAGAGTGGATAATACCTTCTTTTGCCAAACCCCAGGTATGATAAATGTATCCTCTCAGAAGAGCATTTTAACCCTTTTTGTTTTGAAGCAGCAATAGCAGAATTGGTAATTGTATGAATTACAACTTATGAACAATACAGGATGAAGTTACTTTAAGGTTTTCTTGCCAAGTACGATGCCTGTATCAGTCCAAGTATTGTTGGATTCTAAAGTGTGTGACATGCCATTTCACTTCATTTTGTGGCATAATTTGGCTCCGGAGCTCAGGAAGTACAAGGTGGTTACACAGCTCTTTGCAGTTATCACTCTTGCTGCCAGTAAAATGCTGTGCATCCTGCCATAGGCTCAGACTTTTAGAGACATTTGGAACAAATGTATTTTAAACTATAAAAGCTATTTTTACATTGGAAAAAAGAGTGTAAAAATAACCTTTTATGTTACTTTAACTGGATCAATTTATAGGACTAGTCATTTGGCAACAGCCTAACATTCTTCTTGTAGATAAATCCTCCACTTGGCATCAGACCTCATTGAAATATATTCTGTCTTTCTGCCATGGATGTTATGCTTTCATATTTTTGCCTCATTTTGACAAATTCATCGCCTAATGAATGAAAACGTGAAATCATTCAAGCACAGTGACTGAAAGACTCCTCATCCGAAATACTAACTGCATTTCCATTTTAATGTTTGAGACATTCAAATTTCCTGCACATCTTGTAAAACCCTCATTGATATTTTCATTCTTCAACCACCGTACAGAGAAGCCTCTTTGCAGAAGCTCTCCCTTCATTTTCAAGACACCAACTCAGGCAGGAGTTGTTGTTCTTGTTTGTCTTGTCTGGGTTCAGTATGAGGTTTGTCCTCGAAGAAAGGTTCCTTGTCCAAGGCATGACAAGCAATAGTAGCTGTATCCTGAGGGCACTTGGTGAGGGGTGACACAGGCAAATGCAGCTGTAGCCACTGGCTATGTCAAAGAAGCACTCATGCACGAAGAGCAAGGAACGGACAAGAAAGTGAGAAAGGGGGCAAAGAAAATCCAGGGGGATTTCAGCTGCCAGGACCAGCAAAATGGGGAAGGGTTGGAATGGATTTAAACAAGCTAAAGGCGAGATGTAGAAATGCTGGGTGGTTATATAGTCTGCTGAGTACATCCACAGCTAAAGGGAAGGGACAGATGAAGATTTGTTCCAGGCAGCCTTTAACTGTACAATAAAAAGTTACAAAATGTTTTAGGAAAAGGTGTTTCCCAGGGGTGTTTGTAGCTGATTCTCCAAGAGAGTGGCAGGATACAATGTCAGGTCTTCATACAGATACATCTCATGTTGCAAAAATCTCCCTGAAATTGATCCTTTCATCACATTTTGTTGGCCACTTAGATGACTTCTCTTTACACTCAAAAACTGAAGAGGATATAAAGATAGCAATGTGCCATGGAAATCATTAGGGACTGTGTATGTGTGTCCAAGAGAAAGTATATGGCCTCTGGAACCATTTTGTATCTGCTGAAGTAATTAGGTCAGTGGAGGGAGAGCGCCTGGGGATAAAGGAGTTCAGGTCCTTGGCCACAAAGCCTATCACTGGCTAGTGAGCAGCCCTGACTAGCTCTGAAGGGCTTTCCAGCTAGTGCTTCCTGTTTAAAAAGGTTGTGGCTCTGGCATTAGATCTGTTTGGTATCACTAGATGCGGGCATTGTCATATTCTTTGTCAATATTTTTAGGAATTCAGCTACTTGCTAATTAGTGCAACAGTGGGATATTGGAAGAAAGCCCATAATGGAAAAAAGCCTGTAGGTTTTCACAGAAACAAGCTGATATGAGAATATGTATCAGCCTCGACAGGGCACACTATTAATGATATCTCCTATCTTTTCCATTACTGGAGAGTGGTTTGTGTCTAGCAATAAGAGGATAGTTGAAGACTGGAAGGGTTAGAAGTGGTTTGGTTTGGACTCACCAGTCCATGGATTCTTTTTACTATTCTTACTACCATTCTGTGTGCAGAAAATTCTCCAGGGGAAAAAGGAAGGTCTGTGGTTGTACCATAGCACAAAACACTAGAGTGGTGTTTTGCCTTGATCCACCCTGACATCCAGTTTATGCCTTCAGACTCTCAGGGATGGGATGGAAGCAAGGATAGCAGTCCCAGGTAAATGGGATGGGATTTGGCATCCAATGTAGGGGTCTTATCTTTTTAATCCTTCTCTCATGATTTTGAGTCGAATGAGAAGGCGTTATGGGTCAGGCCAGTGCAGGGAGAAGAAATCAGTCAGTGCCATTACACCACACACAGCTTTGATCAAATGTTATCCTTTTCTTTAGCAAATGGATAGCTAAAGCTAGCTCACTAGCTCCAACAGTCATCAGTTGTCTGGTTTAATTTGTATTTTGACTTAAAGGCTTCAAAGTGCTATTTATCTTAAATAAGCCTCTGATCTTGTTTTTCTGAACATCTTAAGCTGTTTCCTCCAGTCCTACTCCAAATTTCCCACAGACTTTTCCTCCCTTGGCCTGTGTTCACATGGCATCAGCTAGTGTGGGCTCCTGCTCTGAGCTTTGCCTTTGGCCGCGCCCCTGGGATGCCAGATAACTATCACCTCTGCCATGGTGTCCACATCTGGAAGTGGAAAGAATGGAAGCTGCCTTCTCTTGTAAGGTATTTTGAGTTCTCTGATGTCTCTCTGCAAAAGAATGGCCTCCAAGCTCTGACTTGCACACCACAAAAGCAGACGGCTAATAAGCCTAATGTTTGCAAAAATCTTCCCATTTTTGCAACAAACAACAACATTTATTGGAACTGTGCTTGCTAGAATGTTGCCGGAGGAGAGGCTCTGCCCTTTAATTCAGTGCTGAGACCATCACAAAGACTGCACATTCCTTCTGATTGTTCTTTTTCTCCATGCTCCCTCAACTTTTTATTTTTTATTTTTGGAGAAAATGAAATTAGGTCAATGAGTGGCTGCTTGAAAGAGAGATTAGAGACTGTGGATTGCTGGGTTGAAGCCTAAGCAAGCAAGGAGAGAAGAGGACTGTATGTTGACCTAAGTAAAAATCAATTGGTTCTCATGAGAAACAGCAGCAGTGCTTGCTGATGTAGGTTTTGAGGATGGGCTCAGGACACATGTTTTAATAGCCAGTTACACCACTCCTTTTCCAGCACAGCTCAAACCTCGATGTTACAGAACTCCTAGAGGGATGCAGTGGGCATAATTAATTCTATCAACAGAGTTGGATTATACATGAATTTGCCTCCCTGCAAAGGCACAAAGAAGTCCCTCAGTATTTGCTAACATTTCTCACTCTGAAGGGTGCTCTATGGTAGCTGGTACCAGAGAAGAACTTTCTGCTCTGATTGATTTTGAGGTTTAATAATAGTTACAAATAATTTCATAGAACACAGGCTAGATGCTTAATATTAGGATTATAAGTTGATCTTTCTGTAATTCATATCTAGGAGCCTAAACATGAAATTAGAAGCTTAACTTTCATGACCAGTGTTTGAAAATAGTGCTTCTGTATTTTCAGGCATGCTGATCTCTGGAACATTTCAAAAACACATGCTTTACATCCCAAAAATGTCAATGTGCACTTTCTGTGCAATCAGAAGATACACCATCCATCATGAAAAGAAGGTTTTGCAAAGTAGCTTAGAAAAAAAGGCCATTATGTCTCTGCAGCATGTGACTTTTAAATAGTCTTTAATGTAATAAATGCTAAGCATGGGACAAGTCCCATGTCTAATTTACTATTTTTAAGGGCAGGAAATTGAGAGGTAATACACAACACATAATCGTCAAAGTGCAAGTTTCCACCACCATTTTAAACCTTCATGTAGCATGTACTTCACTCCCTGAATCCCAGATTTTCAGACTATAGCAGGAGCTTTCCAAATAAAAGGATCAAAAATGATGTTCTCGAAGCTGAGACATGCTTTGGTTCAGAGCTATATTGGGCATGATGATCCACTGCATAGAAGCAATGCAGATCTGTGCAGGTTTGCCTTACCCCAAAGTCAAGAATATAATTGCTTTTCAAACAATATTTCAAAAAATACATTAAATCATCTGTGTTACTTAAAGGGGGTTTCTTGTTGAAACCAGATCTGTTTCAGAAAACAGTCTTTTGGTGCAGCTACACTGGGATCTGAGAGTTCAAGGTCAGCACACATTTCACATTAAGAGAATGACATCTAGCTCTTTATTTGCTATATAAAAAACATCATCGAGGTTATATACTTCAACATTTCTAGGTGCTGCTGCTGCTATTAGGGAAACCAAAGCAGAAAAGTGTGCTAAAAAAGCAGCAGTATCAGCAGTGTCCTGTTAATTTTCTCCCCAGTTGTGTTCTGCTGTAATTGTGGCAGCACAGCAGGGTGGGAGGGGAGTTTGAAATATTTTGAAAGGACTGGTTAAATTTTAAAAGACCAATTTTATTGCACAATAAAGGAAATCTTCATTTATCTCCAGGATTTCACATTTTTTTGCCATCAGCAAGCGCCTTTTGTATTCCTCACTCTCCCAAAGTCCCATCACGACTCATTAGAGAATTCTGTTGCAACAAACTGCTTTCCATTGTTCATATTTGGGGTTGTTTTTTAAGGCACCTCAGAGTAAATCCACAAAGGACAGGGGCTTTGCTGTGCTCCTTGTTACAGCATCTACCCGGCTGTCCACAGGCACCAGCTGAGTGGCGGGTTGCCCACACAGTGGATGGAAAGGTTGGTTTTGATGTGAAGGGATAGAGAGAGGCGAGCACACGGAGCTGGGAACTGAGCACCAGGCAATGCTGAGGAGAGGAGCAGGGCTTAAACTTTTACTTCCAAATGATCTAGGTACTCCCTTCCTCTTCAAATTACTTAGTCCCAAGCCCACCTCAGGATTTAAGCAACAGAAGATGCGAAATGACAGCCTGAGTATAAAGTGATTTCGAAGTACCAAAGTGATGAAGAAGTACCAAGAAATTATTTTTGTCCACAATCAGTCATGATGTTAAGTTGCTAATGATACAAAAAGGGATTCAATAAGTATTTATGTAATTTTAAAAGCAGTGACAGGCTGTCTCTGGATCTCATGAGGAAAAAAGTGCTTTTCAGTTTGTCGGTAACTAAGGAGATATGAAAAAAACCATTTAGGCAAAAGAAGAGTTTTCAGTTTGGTTTCCTACAGAAATGAGGCAAAAAGGGTCTCAGTCTGCCAAATCCTATCACAATTACACTGAACCCACGGACTAATTCTTACCAATTTAGGAGAGGAAATGTTTCATAGATATAAGCTCCCGCAAGCTTTGTGAAAATCAGCAACTGAGCAGAGGAGAAAAACCCCATTAATGCTTTGTTTCATTAAGGAAAACTCAGCTGCTCTCCATGCTATTTGGCAGCAGACAGCAGTTGCCAAGCCTGCAGGTACCTGGTGGCTGGCTGGGCAGCAGCATGTGGCTCCATGTGGAAAGGTGAGGCAGGAGAAAAACTTGGGTTCATCCCTTCCACTGCGATGGTCCTCTGCTTGAAGCACAGGCTCCTTAAAGAGCTGTCTGCAGGGATCTGAATCCAACTGTAATTTTGTAAATCCCATCACAGAAGTAGAGTTGTGCCATGTGTGGTAAATAATTATAAACTGGTTCATTTTATATCCATTGTGTCAGCTGTCTGTTCAGGAGCTTAAGTAAGAGACAACAAAAGGACTGTACTTACAACAAGTCAGCGTGGTTTCAGAAGAAACTAGGGCTTGTTAAATGCTCCTGATGGCAGAGCTCAAGAGCCAAGACTTGATTGAGACAGGGGACGCAGCGGACTTCTGCAATGCATCAACACCACATAGCGCCCTGATCACAAAGCGCTGCTATAGCCTATCTAGTAAGACAAGTGACTAAAGGCATGGCTAGCTGACAGATTTCAAAATATAGTCATCAAAAGAGAACCGTAATAAATAGACTGAGGATTGTTGTGTGGTGCTGCAGGGACCAGTATTAAACACTCTGCTATCTAATGAGGTCATTAATGACCTTTAGGAAAATACTAAATTTCTGCTGAAAAAAGTTTTGCAAATATTAGCATGTTCAGTCTCACGGCATAATTGTAAGTGGAGAAGAATCACCTTCACTGGAAGTTTTTAAAGAACAGGTTAGGCTAGGTCTGTTGCAGATGGTTGGGTAGTCCTTTCTCTGTGTTTACTGTGGGGGGGATAGGCTAGATGATCTTTTTAGGTTCTTTCCAGGGTTACATGTCTACTGGCTTGCAGGCCTGGGCCATAAAGTAGTTATGTTAGGCTTATCATCTCTGACTTAGATTTCCTCAAAACTTTCTGTCAACTTGATAGCTCAGAAAGTACTAGCATCCAAAGGCCACACACAAGCCTGACAGATGTAGAGGTCATCATTCACACGTAGTCTTTGTTGCCATAAAAGGAAGTTGTGAATTCTTCACAACTGATGGGTTTTTCTTCTAAATGATGGTTTCCCTTAAGCTGTTAAATGGGAAGTTATCCAAAGAAACAAAGAAGAGAAATATTTTTTTGTCTTGTATTTTTAAACAACAACCTTTAGTAAACTATTGTCAAATCAGATTGTCTTTTTAGAGACAAAATGTATACAAACTAGTATAAGCAATTCTTTCAAACCTGGCAATTCCTTAGTGCATGAACCATCATTGATCAGTGTTTGGAAATTGGGTGGTCTTCGATAAGACAAAAAGGGGACTTTGCAGTCTTAGTCTGACTCCAAAGTGTTGTGTTTACCCTGCTGTTGTTTCATAGTAGGGCAGCGTTACTGAACAGCACAGTCTATAAATTGTTATGTACTGGTGTTTTTGGCCATATCCATTCAGAAAAACAAGGGCTGGGTGCTTCTGTTACTTGGCTGACCATTGCCAAACTCATATCTGATGGGATCCCGGCCCCTGTCACAGAGGGGCTTCTTTCATGGCCACCCATAAATAGAAGGCGGCATTTTGGCAGTTATGGACGTTTGCTGAGGAGTCAGAAAGATTGTGAGCTGTTCTCACAGATAGGAACCCTCTCAGTAGATGGTAGAGATTTAGGCAGCCTTATATGCAAAATATTTCAAAAGGTTCCCACCTTTTCTGCTGGGTTATGAGAAGGCAAGGGAGTAACTACCTTCCAGACAAGGCTTTTTTGCACTGACGCTCCTGAGGCTGTGGACTGGTTTTGCATACAGACAAGAAGCTGCTCTCTCCTCCAAGCCAAGTGGTGCAGGGGAATGAGACCCCGAAGCAGAAGGAGATTAGCTTCAGTCTGCTCCCTGGTGGGCCACCATTGCTCCCTTCCCTGCCTGCCCCATGGAAGGCAGGAGAAAGGAGAGACAAAACCTGCTCTGCAGAAAGCTGTGGGTGAGCTCAGGTGTTGGATGGGTCAAATCCCGCACTAGGGTGCTGGGCAGAAATAAGTGGCCATTGCCTTTCTTCCAGAGCACATGTGATGGAGTCTCCTAACTCTGTCCTGTACAACAACCAGACGAAACTGCTAGATAGAGATCATGAGTTATCAAACCCTAGTAAAATGCGTACGTTACACAGCTGTGCTGAGCCAGCCACTTTCTTATCAGCGTGTGTCTTATGTCTGTGTTAGATGCTCTAGAAGGAGCAGTTACTTGTTCTCCCTGCCCAAGTGACTGCATTTCCCCAGACTGACTGCAGGGAGTGCATCTTCTCAGGTCCAGGCAGGCACAGTAGCCCCACAGTTTGACACAGTATCGTGGAAGAACAAGAGCAATTTGTTACTTCTGTGTTAAAACAGGAAAGTTGATGAACTGGCTCAGAAAATGACTTCAAAACTCTACTGGGTGATTTTTCAAAAGCAAATGTTCAGCAAGCAGTGGGGTATTATCCTCTAACAGCAAAGAATTTGCTTGTTTGGTGTTTTTTGGTTTGGTTTTGGTTTTTTTTTGTTTTAAAAAACATTATATTTATATTGAATGCTTACTTAGGAGAAATATTAGAAGAATGTCGTGAAGCCTGTAAAATCAAACACTCAAGAAATACCAGGAATCAAACTGCGGTGCACTCTTAATTCATTTCCATTGTGAGTGTGTTTAAATGGTAGCGTTTAACCACATGAATGCAAAAGTCTCTCCCACTCCTTGTTCCAAATGGATAGTTCTTTCTCAAGTAGTATTACAGCTTCTTCTTGTTTAGTACTTAGCATTCTGTCTCATTTACTGCATGATATTTAATATCTGCTTTGAAGATAAAACTATTAGTTTTTTCCTGGTGCTTGTCGTTAGGGTAATTTGGTGGTTCACAAATATTACCAAAGTTATTTTTGTGATGTACCATTGAAATAAATTAGCATTATAATGACCTTGCACAGGGGAACTTAGCCAAAGAAAGGTGAAAGTAAAATATTTGGGGGGGTAAGGGTCTTCCGGCAGAAGGATCCTCTCTTTGAATGCCCATGCAGCTCAGCAAACAAGCAGCAAAAAGCAACTTAGATCAAATACCTAAAAAAAGGGAATATGCAGTAGCCCACCAGTGAAGAGTTTAGTTCTAGTATTATCTAGGAAGAAGTGGATAGTGAAGCTTATTTACTGGCTGATAATCTGCTGCATTGCATGTAAACCCAACTTTTTTCATCTGCAGTCTCCAGCCTCATCTTCTGAAGTGAATTATTTTCTGCAAAATCTGGATTATATCAACAGTTTTATACTGTACTTAAGCCTAACATATTTCTACAACTTCTCTTTCCTTTGCACTGACTGTGGTAAGGGACTGTATGGGAAAAAAGTACTTAAGTAATTGAAAGAAGGTATCTCAACAAACAAGCATAAATGGAACTGCTTTAGGCTTGTAGAGACAGCCTCATTTCATTGCCAAACTTAGCCTTGTAAGTACTGGACTTTAAGTTCTGGTCTTTATTTGTTCCTGTGTATAACCTCCCAGTTTGCTTTTAAAAGAATAGTTCTGCACCCAAAAGTTTTGCGACACAGCACCATACTGGCCTTTATTTGGCACCTGTGCTGCACCTGAGGCCTTAAAAACTATTGCACAGATCTCTGGCACTTTAAATAACTTTGTTCCTGACCATCACTAATTGCTGCTGTCTGTAGGGACCCAGGCGAGAGCAGGAGGAGAGGCGACCTGTCAGTGACTCCTGGCAGCGGAGGGATGGTGAACCTCAGGCAAGCTGGGCTCTGTCCTGGCCTCAGGACGGGGAGATGATCTGGTAAGCAGGATCTTTGTACATGGATATTTCTCCTCTTTGCCCACTGATTTCTGCCACTTCTGCCCATTTGCAGCAGTCTTGGTCATCCTGTTGCTGTCTCCCCTCCCAGGCTTCCCACCTTTGCAGTCATGTCTTGGATGTCACAGTATCTGTGCTCCTGTGCTCTTGCACCCAAATCCCACTCCCTCCAACAGAGCAAGAGGGCTTGAGATATTTTCCAAGAAAATCTTCCCGGTACATAGTGGGTTTTTTAATGTGGGTTTAAAAATGCTTTTCCCTCAGGCTTTGTTCTCAGAAGTGACTCAAATATTTGGGCCCAAACTTTTCAAAACTGTGTTTGAAGCTGGATTCAGGATCGGTTTCCCTCAGTTCTGCCTCTGGTTTTTGTTGATACTGTCTTAAAGGTAAAAATGGGCAACTGCAGTAGGATTGGGAAAGGATTGGGAGATGTTAAAGACAGGTCAGGCTATCGTGCAGTCTGTCTTCTATGTACACAAAGAACTTAAGGCGTTTATATTTCCCAAAACAGTTCTTGACAGCATAAAGCATTTTCATGCAACCCAGTATCTATGAAATCTACCATAAGTGCTTTTATAGGATGATTTAACATCAATAACAGTTCCATTTCATGCAAAAAATATTTATACTTTTTGATTCTAGCAAGCTATGTGTTAATCAGTGATAGCTGAGAAAGTATGATGGGCAGGAGAAGATATATCAGTGTTTTCCCTGGGCGTGTAGCCGGGGCCATACACTGGTGTTAGACTCCAGAATTTGGGAGAATGTGGACTTTTTGTCTGACCCACTATGGCAGTTTGTACAAAAGAGAGATTTTTATGAAGCAAACCAGGAGAGATGGAAAGCTTTAACTACTTGGAGGTGTGGCAATATCCAAGGAGGGAGGTAATGGCACTGCACTCCCTTTGATGGAGGCTCGGTAAGGAGACTTGAATCAGTCAAGCAATGCAGTAGCTCTGCTGACTCACAGCTCAGGACCTAAAATCCTGGAGGCTAGAGGCTTGGACTGGGAACACCGCGTTAAATTGAAAGGAAGATGCCTTCTAATTTGAAGTGATGGCAATTATCGTCATTTTTCCAGAAAAATGTGATGAAGTACCTAATGCTATGCTGTAGAACACTTAATCGACTCCTTCTCTCCGGTGATTTTTATGTTGTTCTGTCAACACAATGTATTTTGTGGCTGCTCTTCATTTACACATACAAAGAGGCAGTTTATACTCCCTGTGTAGGACTGTCCCTATTTTATAGTCCCAGCTGCTTGCAAAAGTTATTTGGATGGTAAATAACTGAATAATTTCATACTAGGTACCAAAAAAATATATATGAAATGTATTTTTTCCCCACTAGCTTTAATGTGCTTGGTCACAATGTCACAGAGGACTAATTTTGCCATTTTCTGGAGGCACGGTTACATTATTGTTTTGTACGTCTGTCTGGTTTTATCAGCTGCATATGGCATCATGTCAAATAATATGAAGTGACATGACTAGTAGAGCCCGATGGGATGCTCTGGGAGAGCCTACGAGGTGAGATGTCATCTTTAATGCATATATGAGGAGTTTTGGAGTGTGCTTTGTTCATCCTCACCATTCCCTGTAATTAGTGTGCTAGAAAGATCCTGCTCCTGCTGTGACTGTCCTGGGAAACACTTTATTCATTTGCTGCCCATAATGTGGGACGCATCTTTTGAGTTATAATGTCCAGAGGGAAAAACAGCCTCTGAAGACATCAGCATCTTCTTAAAGTAACCACAGAGACATCTTGAACCTTTTTCCTTTGGAGTGTCTGCTGCTTTTGCCATTTATGCAGGATTTCAAATGTTTTAGTTCTTCTGACTTTGCTGCCTGTGATTCATGGCCAGAGTCTGCCCAGCTTTCTGCTTGGGGCATGAAGAGAGTGGCAGGCAGCTCTTCAGGCTGCGTGACCTGTTTGGGTATGTTTGTGAGGCTCGTGTGCCCATGTACACCTCTTTTCTCAGGGGCGACAGGAAGAGAGCAGCCCCCAAAAAATGCAGCAAATCTCTTTCCTTTGCCCTCATCCTTACACAGTATGAAGAAGGAGGGAGTCAGGAGCAAGGCAGCCCTTGCCTCCTCGGTGGTGGAGAGCAGAGCACTGGTCCTCAGCCTGGTGGCACTTGGATCCTGTGTGTTGATGCAAGAACTGCACATCTCTCTTCCCTAATTTCCATGGGGAAGACTAAGATTAACCAGGGACATACAAGCAGCTCCTGAACGAGCCATGGCCAGAAACCCACGATTAAAGGCATAGCAGGCTGCAGTTCTACTGAAAGTTGCCAACAAACCTCCTGAGCAGAAAGAAAACACTTAGAGCTGTCAAAGCACTTAAAAGTACGATCCTGCTCTGTGGGCTGGGCTCCTTTTTTATTTTTTGCTTTTTATTTCACCTCCTTTCTTTGGTGGAGTATTAATGCTGCAAACAGTAGGTTCCTGTGAAAGGTGCTCCTAAACTGAGCAGTAGTTTGAGTTGTTAAAGGATGGAGGCTGCAGCATGACTGAAAAAGGATTGTGATGGATTGAGCTGTGCTGCTCTCAGCTCCAGTGCTGACTCTCTTTGCTCCCATGTTTCCCCAAGTCACTTAGAACCCTCTGCAGCTTCACTGCAGCACAACTTAAAACTTTTTTCAGATTGAGAGCCTTCTCTACTAAGATTGAAATTTCTAAAACTAAAGAATTATACGACTCTTTAGAGATACTATGGTAAAGGCAGCCAGTACTTGAGGTTAATGACTGCAAGAGATCAAACGTGTTACAGTCTTTCTCTTTTTCTGTATTTTATTTACTTTATATATTTGAATTGCTAGGGGGGAAATCCTGGCTCTGATGCTTTCTGAGTACTGTCAACTGCAATAATACCAAAATATTGCCCTTTGGGTATAGATGTTATAAAGTTTTTTCCAGACAGTCACTGTGTTAGTAACTTTTCCTATTTCTACATGTTTTAACAGAGGAACAGAGGAAACATTTACACTTCTTTTTTAATAGGAAAAAGTGATGGCTAAACCATATCTTGGCAGGGGAAGTAGGGATAGGTGTGTGAGCTGAAATTTCTTTTAGCTTTCTTTACATTGGCTAATTGTCAAGTTAACTTGTTTCCATTTACGGTTGAGTACAGTACTGGAAATTTCTATGTATGCATATGTTTATATATATATATGTACACACCATGCACATATTTATTTACAAAATTATTATATTGCCACTGTAGAAAATAAAAATACCGCGACAGCAGACTGCGTGTGGTGGAAGGTGATTGTTTTGATCCTGTCCCACACAACATTAGATTGTACCACTGAGCAGTAGAGCAGAGTTATCAGCAGGCTACCACCTCAGGTGCATTTGTATCTGTTCTTCCCTGAGTCATTGTACACTGAGGGACTTGTAAAAGTACATCAAGATAAGCATACACTACACAAGGAAAAATAGCAGCTAAAACCTGTTTTCCTGAAATTGTTCAGCTGTGTCTCTTGAGATATTTCACACTGAGCCATATTTCTAAGGCTCCAAAATTTGGTGAGATTTGGGTATCATGCTAAACTGCAATGAGTTCAGGAGACCACCTACTTATCTAAGTGACAGACTTACGGAAGTGGGGACAGGCTGTATTTTGGCCCAAATCAGTTGGACCGGGAGACCCTGCTGCTCAGTGGCTGGTGGTGGGCTAGCGAGCGGTCCTTGAGCAAGCTGAGCTCCTCCAGTCACCCTCCTACTGCTTTCACACCAACTGCTGCCCAGCTTTGGATATCCAAGCAGTCAACACCAGAAGAATTACGTCAATTTTATTCTCTGTTCTCTACCACTATTTTGCTGTACCAGGCTTTAAGGCAGTCTTTTTTGGGGTCTTAATTCTACTGTTGGTACAATAGAAACACCACCTGTAATCCTTAAAACACATTTCTGGATCAGAAGTCCCTAAGCAGGGAAGTATCTTGTGCAAATGTAGCTGTCCCGCCTGCGTGGGACGTGATTGTTGGCACCCACTCACACTTTCAATATTTTGCATGTACAATTATGGATCCTCGTGTTTTGCCAAGCCTTAAAATAGTGAATTTGAAATTTAGAAGACTAAAGTGGTTCCTGAAAGGGAAGTCTCAACTGCAACAATTGAAATTCAAATTTAGCTCTTGTTCTGGCCAAGGAAGTCCTCCAGTCAAAACACTGCCACGATATTGTAGAATAAATCAGAAAATAACCAGTCTCTGCTAATGAAAAGTGCAGCAAATCAGCAGCTATTCTGAGCTGTTCAGAAGCTGTTCAGAAATGGATTCTGTTGGGAGAAAGGGGACTTGGTTTTCCTTTTTTTCTGGTAAGTTGTTAGCAAAGCTTGCTGATTTGTATAAGCTATTTCTTTCACCATTTATTTCCAAGACCTGAACCACTTGTGACTGGGTGTGTGAGGTTTGCCCTTGGTTAGGAAGTCATCACAGCTCATTGTTGTTTGTAATGCATGTGATGAAAAATAAACATTTTGCATACTTCTCTCTATACTGTGAATGACTGCCCACTTAATCTGAGCGGGTGTAGCCTGTGAGTCTAATACAGATACTTTAATGACTTTTTCAGCCTGGGTTCTGTAGTGATGGTGTTGGCCAGGCACCCCACAATGTGTACATGGCCCCTACAGGCACCTTGCTGCTGCTGGATGTTCAAGCAGCTCCTCCAGGCACCTCCTTCCATCTGCAGCGAACAACAAAGCCATATTCCCCAACGTCAATTGTTGGATAGGCCATTGCAATCCATATCTGCAATTTCTGGGCTGGACAACAGACACTCGGTCCAATGAGGAATTTTTCTTCCAGTCCTAAATTAGGTTGTGTTTGTCCCAGTCTCTCTCATTTGGTCTCCAGCAGTTTGGATCGCTGAGAGAAGATCACCACAGCTCTCTGCTCATTGCACTGGCCTCTGCACAGCCACAGGTCTAATTGGTTTTTGCTTTGACAACTTGTAGTAAGGCAGGCTAGCCTTGGGGCCCATGTTCTTGTGACCATTCCCAGGAAAAGAGGTCTTTTGGCATCCTGCACTGGGGTCTGGGAGGCGAGAAGGAGGGATAAGCTGCTCCTGAAAGCTCAGCTGGTGCAAGCATGAGCCATTGAGGCTGGCTGCTTCTATGGGACTGGCTGGGGTGGTGGAAAATAAAAACTACAAAGGGTCCTTTCTTATCTGCAGAATAATTTGTAAAGGCATGCAAACATGTAAGCTCAGTCAGCAGAAGGTTTCGGCAGTAAACCTTGGAAATTTTATGATTTCTTGGCTTGATTTTCAGCCTTTCATCTTGGTACATTGAACTACCAACCTAATGTGTCCTCTGCTTTCCTTCTGGTAGTAGGAAGAAGCCAAATAACCCATCTATCGAAAAGATGAGAAAGCAATGGGAGGTTGGAGGAAAGAAAACTCCCTATTTTCAGTGCAGATGTTTATTTCTGTCCCTGTGGAGCAGTGTGAGATTGCTGAGTGTGACTGATTCATCACAAGAGCTCAGCAAGGTTTGGTTTCTGTCAGTCTTTGAATTCAGAGGGTGCTGAGGGAAAGATTGACTAAATCCAGAGTTGTGTCCCTCTACTGATGTGGCAGCAGACTAGCTCTGGAGCTCTTATGTATTAAATTACAAGTTAGTGCATTCAAGAATAAATTCAAGGCACATTCTTTAGTGTGTCTGCATATTAATTGTCATTAAACTGCGAGGAGGAGGGAAGAGAGGGAGGGAATGAGATAATCCCATCTCTATAGAATACAAAAAAAATCATCTCATTGTTAACTGTACCTTGCACAAGGCCATTGCCAGCTCAGCTGCAGGATATGATCTGCTGGAGGGCAAGAACTATTCAGGTATTTCTGAGTTTGTGAATAATTGCAGTTCCCATTGAATCAATACCCTGTTATCTAAAGCATATGGTATGGCACTACAATAGGATGCTTAATGCAGCTTTAATGTGACTTAAGTGGAAGGTTAAGGAACTATTTATGAACATCCTGCTAAGTCACAGTGCGCAGAAAATTGGACTGTGTGTGGAGACACAGACTCTGATAATCATAGCAAGGCTCTGAGTATTCCTCTGATGTTCTTTAGATTGGGTTACATTGAATTTGGTTTGGCTCGGCTCATCGGAAAATTTTTGGTGTCCATTTAACCAGGTTTCCTGTAACTTGTCTTAGAATTGTTTCAGTCTCAAAATCCTTGTTTTAGACTCTCCTCACCACCACCCCCAAAGTATGTACTTTTCCCCCTCTTAAGGTATGGTATTACTGTACAACAGCAGGATGTTAAAAAAGTTACCAGAATATAAAACTAGATTTCAAGTGACAAGAGTTTTTCTACACAGTGCTTTATATTCGTGAGCTGTATCTAAAAAAGCAGAGTTCTGTGAAATGTTATTATAAATATTTATTAATTACATAAACTAAAGTCTACTAACTACTGATAAACATGTAATGTACCCCATCTACAAAAGCAGCGGAGCAAAAAAGATGCTAATCTGGAAAGGAGTCCACTTGGACTAGGAAATAGCATGCATCTAGATGTGTTGTTCATCCAAAAAGCATCCTCTCCTTCCTGTTTTGAAGAGAGTCTCATACTTCCTGCATGCAATTGAGCTATTATTTTTAGTTGAGAAGGAAAATTGCAGTCCCTCAGCACTCTGCAAGTTAAATGTCTGCATTGATAAGTTAAAACAGGCAATACCAAGTTTGATAGGCTTGTACTAATCCATTGGTACAAAACAGAAGTATGAGGTGTGTCTATGGTGGATCTGGCACCTCTGCAGAAGGACAGAGCCATGTTTTCAGCTGCTTTCAGAAGTTGCTGTATCTTTGGTTAATAATTTAAAAATGTGGGAACCTTTCCTGTGTGTCTTTATGCAAGAATGTGAATTTCCTCTCATGACTCAGACCAGATTTTGTATGATTCAGTTTGTCTGAGAAATTAGATGACACCAGCTGAATTGCCAGTCCAGTAACTCCTGGAAGAAGAAGTATCATCATCCAAGATGATCCTGGTCTTTGCTTTGGGAACATTCCCGAAATGCTAACCCAACGTTTTGGAGAAATGTGGCTGGAAGATCAGTTGTGAATACAGACTCCAAAAGACAAGGTTTGTGGTGTGAGAGCCAGGGGCTGTGATTGCCAGCAGTCATCGTCCTCCAACAGAGCCATCCTATCACTTCCAAAATGAACTCAAGTGGAAGTATTGCTAGTTGGGGAGACTCCCTTGAAACCCAGAGATCTTAATCTAAGTGAAAACACCATTTCTATTTCCTGATCTTCTAGAATAGACTCTAATCTATTCCTACTCGTCCTCAGTAATTTTTCCTTGGCAATGACATTTCCAGGAATCATGTGTAGCTGCTTAGAGAGCCACCTCTGTACTTTAGTAAGATAGCGGAAATTCAGCACTCAAGCCTCTGAAGGTGGACTATTTAATCCAAACCCGTTTATCCCTCAGGTTTGAGCTCAGGATTTATAGCCCCAGTCTATAATCATGCAAAAGTTAATTTTTGACAGTTGGGGTTTTTTTACTCCAAGCATTTCTTGCAGGCTGAGGCTCAGATGGAGGACTTTGTGCAGGCTGAAACAAAGCCCTTCTGAACTCCATGTGAAGAGCAGCGACCAGACCCGTGCCACTGCTGAGCAGCAGTGGATTGCAGTTGTGTATTTTGAATTGTTTTGTGTTTTCTTTTTAACTGTCTGCCTTTCTGAGGTTGGGACAGGACAGGACAGTTCCTGTGCCAGTTACGATGGCTCCTATCCCCAGCCCCAGCAAGGCAGGAAGGCCGCTGGGATTACAGCCGATGCAGATGGCTGTGCTCCAAGGTGCACATTTCCTGCAAGAAAGCTCAGCTGGGAATGCTGAAAAACAGCTGGAAAACCAAGTTAATGTTTGCCTTACGCAGTGGAGTACTACATGAGGCTCCTTCACTGGAGCCTGTGCTGCAAAAAAGAAATCAGGAGGGGTTCGGCAAGGTGAGCTGCTGATCCTGCAGGGCTTTCCAAACTGGAGATGGCAGTAGGTGCTGCGTCAACAACCCCATGCAAGAATTACATGAAGCTGACTTCCTTGCATCCTTCTCCCCCTGTAAAGGGGGACAGGAGGTGAGGCAGGGGAACAAAAATGTCTGGACAGGATGTACAAACCTGAGTTAGCTGTGCAAAAGCATGTGGCTCTTGATAAGGATGAGCCACTGTTTGAGAAAGGTACCTGGGAAGTGACATGCTGGCTGCCCCTTGCTCAGAAATACTCGTGCTGACAGAGTCTGGGCTCCAGGCTGGGGCAGCACTGAAGCTCTCAGCCTCCTCCCTTGAGAGCACCCAGTGTTCCCATGTCTGCACCAGGGCTTGTGTCCTGCTGGCTGTGGACACAGGACCATCTTCTGTCCCATGCCTCCCAGGGCAGTCACTTGCAGCATGTGGAGGAGGTTCTGTGCCCTCAGTAGGCCAGTGCCTCTCTCAAAAGCCTTCAACACCTGTGAGATGCCCACACCAGGTCTGGGGCTGCACTGCAGCCCTCCACGATGAGTAAACAGGCAATCACTGGAGGTGAGGGGTTTGCTGGGCTTGTAACTTCCCCAGAGCCTGAAGTTGCTGGTGTTTAGAGACACCGCTGTACAGAAAGGGGATTTTCCTTTGCACTCACTGCTCCCACCAGTCTGTCTGTGATCCAGATCTATTAACCACTGATGTCTGGCTTCCAGAGCAGGAGAAGACAAATGCCCTGTTTAGCTAAGCAATGGATGTAGCTCTGTAGGGCTTTCTTGCTGCACTTGCTCTCAGAGAAAGCTTTCCATCCAACTTGTGAGACAGTACAGCTGTGCCACCTAAATGTCTTGGCTGCTCCTCTCTGGTGCCTGTTCTGCAAGACACTTATTTCTGTCTTTCACAAAACAAGAGAAATCTGCAGATGTTGAAATCATTGTGGTGAAATCTGACCCGTCAGGTTTTAGCTATAAAATAATTCAGCCTCTATTTGACATGCTGCTCTAATTCCGTAGCTGTTTGTTGTTTGAAATGAATTCTTACTTGAATTGTAAAATTTAAAAAAATTAACCGTGGGCATGAGAGGCAAATACCATCTCAGCTTTTTCAGTCTTAAATTTGACCTGGTGTAGTGTCTGTCAATTTTGCCTGACCCAGAACACCACCATAAGATTTGAGTTTCTCCAATAGGTTTTATGGACTAGCAGAGCTATTCCATACTGTCCTCTGTTGCGGACTGACAGCAGGCTGAGGCCCTTGATGTGCGAACAACAGCAGCAAAAGTCCCCATCTCTCCTCTTCTGCTTTCCTGTCCACCTGGCTGCAGATGAGACAGTTTGAGCACTAGTTATTCCTTCATAATAGTAGAATAAAATTGCAGTAAGACCAGAGAGAATGTGACCCCTTCCCAGTGTAGCACGTGGCCACTGAACTCTGGTTTTGCTTTTGTACTGGTACTGTTCTGCTGTGATGGTTATCACCAGTGTAAATATCTCTGACAGACCTTAAAGAGAGAGAAAATCTTTCTTAGGTCACCGGAAATAATGGGTTACATCGTGAAACCTTTTTTACTTTAAACATTGTGATTTGGTCAAGGTGGGATGTTTGCATGCAGGCGGGATACTTCAGTACCTTTTAGAGTTTGTGGTTAAAATATTCTCCTTAGACTACCTTTTCCACTCATCTAGCTTACATAAATATTTGACTTGAACAGATACCACTATTAATCTGTTTAGAATGCTGCTTTACTGTTTACACAGAAAGGAAAGCTCTAAGCCTGCTTGTCCAAATAGTTTTGAGAAAGGGCAATGCTGCTTTTTAGCACCTGGCATAAATATTTAGAATAATTAAAAAATCCTAGATAACCTTGCTTCTCTCAGATGTATTTACTGCTTCCTAAAACCTTTTCCCTAAAGGTCCTCTCTTTTTTTTTTCAGTTGTTCTTTTGGGAAGAGTTTGATTTTTCTCTGAGGATTTTATTTGCTCATCCTTCATGATCCTAACCAATGCTGAGATTTTATGAATTAAAAAGTTTGTCTACCTAGATTTGTACAGATAATATGACCTATTAGAATACAGCAAGATTGCTTGAAAGTGCCTATGATGCGAGTTAAAACATGCATATTTGAACAGGTCATTTCAGAATAACACAATAAGCTGTCTCATGTTCTGTATGTCCTGGTTATCTTCTTACATCGATTTGAATTGTCATATGAAATTTTCCTATGATGAGAGAGGTTGTCTTTAAATAATGAAAAAAATCTCGCACCACTGCAGTATGGTGGAGCTTTGATTTGAAGTTGTCTTTTATTTAGCTGAGATGTGTCTGAAACAGGTTTCTTTTTTTTCTGAAGATTTTATCCATTACCAATTATTTTTATTTGTCATATCTGCTAGGTGAAATACGTGTGATTGCACACAGAAGGGAAAATTAACCCTGCCATATTCTTTAAACAGTTTATAATTTATTTTTTTCTGGCCATGGGCCAAGAAAGATCAATTAGAATATTTTTATATAATTATGATTATGATTATTATTATTATACTAACATTTCAGGGGCGAGCTGCCTGCTCTAGACTGCAGATAACACACACAGAGCAAGGGAGAGCTGAGTCCCTTAGGGGTAGGAGTGTGTTTTGTGGTTTGAGATTTCTGTACACATTACTGATAAATGCTATGTGACAAAAATCTGTTTGTGAACTGTTTCCCCAGCTTCATCTAAAGTTTCTGTGATCTGCTCTTTTAAAAATTATTATTTTAAAGAAAGCATTGCTTTTACATGAGAGCTTCTTTGAATCTGAGAGATCAGTTTCAGTGCGCTTGACCTCTTGTACTAGTTGTTCAGCCTTTCAGAAAACATTAGCTTCCTGGTTTTAAAAATCTGGGTCTGTTGAGTCACAATAATAAAACTGCAAATTGATGAAGACTAAAACTGATCACTGGCATTAAAGTGTATTATAAATTATGATGTTAACAACAAGTGCAAACTCAAACAATGATCTAAATTTTGAAATGAAGTATCTAGTTTAAAAAGATGGGAAGAATTTGGAATTTCTTGGCATAATTCCCACCTGCCTCTGTCGCACTTGCCTCAGGGACAGAAACAAGGGGGAATGCAAAGAGTTGACCCAGAGGAGATCTGGGGATGATGGGATCTGCCTGTTGGGGGTTTCATAGGCACTGGAGGAGAAGAGAAGTCAGTTCAGTGGTGGAGGAGAGAGAGGTCAGGAAGAGCTGTGTGTGGGAAACCATGGATGCTCAAAAGACAGCACACGCTAGAGAAGGCAAGTGAGGGACCAAAGACTTCAATAAAGCCAGAAAAAGTTCAAATATATTTAAGTGTCTGTAACTAGCATTGGATATACAAACCAGGTATTCTTATAACCATGACGTTAGATCAGATCTTTTTTATAGCGATGTGCACTATCACCTGGGAATTCCAATTCATTTTCCCCAGGATCCATGGACCTGAGAAATTTTGTGAATTGTCCCACATGCCATGTGTGCAGGAAATGAATTGTCACAGAGAAGAGAAAATGATGAAGGGATACAAATTTCCTAAAGAAGTCAAAGGAGGACGAGGCAACAAAATTTGAGAGGAATTGTGACAGGGACTGTACCGCACTTAAATGCTGTGCAGTGTCGTGTTATGATTTCTTTTTAGTTCACAGCAGTCTGATTTCTTTCCAGTCAGCTTTCTCATATGCAAAAACTCCACTAAGTTTCATTTAATTACAACACAAAGATTAAAAAATGATTTGTTCTTCTTGAACTGGTGCTCAGTAACTGTTCAAAGTGTCTGTAACCCCTACTGTATATTGCAGAGCAAAGCAATTGCATCCCATCTCCAGGAAGATTGCCAGAACCATCTTTTCTGCATTGTCTCCAAGTCAGGAAATCTAAATATATATTCCAGTTTGTCAAACTTCCCAAAGTGCTGCTATGTATTTTGTGGCATGGTGAGACTCTGTTTATACCTCCCTCAACCATGAGCGTGAGAGCACTGAAAGAAGAAAGGAAAAAGTATAATGGGAAAGAAGAACAGAAAGATGTTTCCCGTTGGAAACTGCAAGTATTGGGATACAGGCTGTTTGCTTTCAAAGTTGGGAGCCCATCCTCAGTTATTACATATATACAGTCAAATGCCTGGAAAAGCTGACAGTGATTGAGCTGTGTGTGACTGTTCAAGCAAACCTTTTTGGAGAGAAAGAGATGGAAGAAGGAAGGGAGAAGAATAAGAGGTTCATAGATGCAAACAATGAATCTATATTCAGTGGCATGGAGAAATACAACAAATTTGTTTAGATGTTAACAAACTGTATTTGGAGAAAGGAAATGCAAGTACAGATGTCCAGCAGTTAAGGCACTTAATTTGACATAAAAATGGTTACAGGTTTTCCTATCCTCTAATTCTGTTGAAGTAAAATGCTGGAGTTTGAATGGGAGTTTTTTGAGTTGAACAAAGAAAGACAGACAAAATAAACTTTTTAATGTGTATTTAATTAATTAAAATATTTGAAAAATATTTGTCAGATTAACCTTGAAGATGTTAAAAATCTCCACCCAAACCTGCCTGTATATTTCAGATTGTTAGTATTTACATCCTTTTCCAAACTTCCCACAAAAAATAATGCCAAGACCAGCTACTCTCAGCATTTTGAAATGCTAGACACCTATGAAGGTGTCTAAAAGATATGTAGATACTGCATTTGTAAAAGCTGAAGTGTGGAAGTGTTGTGTGCCTCTCTGTGTTTACCTGCAGTGGAGCAATCCTTTGTAATAGACCATGAGAAAGGGAGACTTAGGGTTGCTGCTGGTCTCTGCAGGAAAGAAGCTGTCGAGGTACGATCTACTTTAACATTATTTGGAAAAGAAGGCAAGAAAAGCCTCAGCAGGTAAGATCCCAGACAGTCCTCTTAGCCCCCACTGTGCCACAGAGCTTCCTTCTGGCCTGGGAAGTCAGGAGGGAAGTCAGGAGTCCTTCTGGCAGGGAACTCACCATCTGACCTGCTTTTTATTGCCATCCAAATAGTTTCCTCCATGTTTTCTGTCTTTTCTGCCCAATGAGTACACTTTGTTTTAGTTCCTATTGGGGTGAGACTTGTCTGCAAGGAGAGGTATGGGGAAACTAGGCCCATCCCTGGAAACATTCGAGGTCAGGTTGGGTTGGAGTTTTAGCAACCTAATCTAGTTGACAGTGTCCCTGCTCACTGCAGAGGCATTGGACTAGATGACCTTTAAAGGTCTCTTCCAACCCAAACCATTCTGTGATTCTGTAAAATAGACGAAGTTTTTCAGGGAAAGGCAGACCAGGACACACAGAGCACAATGCTCTCTGACACAATCTTAAGGCCTTCAGCAGCGTGTGTTAACTCATGATAATTGTTGTGACTCAGAGTTCACAGTTCTGCAAAGATGTAGATATATCACAGAGCTTTTCCTGCAAATATTTTTGAAGTCACGGGGCTGCCCTCTTTTACAAAAACATGCTTCTTCAAATAGTAATATGCAAGCTGCAACATAGCATTGGGCCTGGGTGGTGGCTGGGATTAGCAGTCTTCTGTGGCCGTGGCTGGCTACCCTGGCTGGTGAGGAAACAAGGGTTGAGAATTTTGCTCTGCTTCAGCTCCTGTCACTGAGCAGACCTCTACAAGCAGGAGGCAGAAAGAAATTCATGCTTGACATAGATGAGTCTGGGTTGCAGTGTGTCCCAGCAGGAAAGGTTTTGTAAAATGCACAGTCTAAGCCTTATGTGCTGCAGAATAATCCAGACTCTTCTGCAATTGCTGAAGGAGTTCTCTTCTTGATCTAAAATGTCTGTATTTCCAGGACAGGATCTGACTTTTATGGCCCCGGATGGAACAGAAAATGGTTTGTTTTGGATTCAGCTCATCAAAACCACAGACAGAAACACTGTGCTGTGCTGCAGTCAACTCTTTCCATGAACAGGCAAGGGAATGTAGTGGATGAGATGCTCTGTGGTCATCTGTTATTTAATTAGGCTGTCCCAAATTTGTGTACGTAACAAAAGTCATGGTAGAGACTACGAGACAAAGCTCAGTACAGCCTCTGCAACAGGAGTATCTTATTGGAAATAATAAAAGAAGAAAGAATGACATGTTTCTTACTCTCTATTAACACATCCATTTCTGGACAGATTTTCAGTCCTGCATTAACTAAAACTTAACAATCTCCCAGAAGGAGGGAGGATGACAGGAAGACTGAACAGCTAGGGGCTAGGGGAATGGATGAATGCTGTGGATCTGGAGTCTTTCCAGGTCTCCTGAGCTATTTCTGGTTTTGCAATGCTAGTTAGTTTGCAAAGCATTTTTCTGTAATTTAAACCTATCTATTTTCATGGATGACTCATTTTAGGAAAAAGTGTTCTGGCTAAAGGCAAATCTGTGCTGTGTGCTTAGAGCAGAAATATACTTCTCACCAAACAAAAAATTTGCTGTGCTGTCTAGTCCAATAGTATGCCTGAGGTGGATGCAGTTGCCCTAGTAATTCTATTAAATTTTAGTCTCAAACACAGTAAATCTGAATATATTTGTGTTGAGCAATTAAGATAAGAGTATGACGATACCCACCAAAAGCGCAAAAGAACCATCTCTGTGGAGTTCAGTGAAAGTCCACAAAGCAAAAACAGGCAACAGATAAGGAGACAGAAAACTCCAAGCACTAAAAGAACATTTTAAATAAAATGTATTATTGAAAAGCATTTTTCTGGTAACAGGCTTCTTGTACAAACCATACAATCTGCAGCTCAGATCTAAAAGGAGAATGAGCATGTTTCAGCCTTGCTATGAGTGGTGGGATAAGAAACAGATGAGTACACTCTTAGCATTAAAAACAGCTGATTAGCAGTCAGAAAAACAGATACCAAACTGATATTACAACAGAATAGAGAAATTATTTTATGATATCTCTCTGGGTTCACACATGGCTGGTAAAAATAATATTTTTGCAGAATGATCACCCTCCATGAATGGCTTAGAAATGCTATAGTATATTGAAATTTTCATAGATATGCAAATTTAAGGTGTGTCTATATTCACAAAACTATTCTAATGCTGACATTCCTGTTTTCTGACAAAATAGAGTAGATGGGGGTTTTTCCTTCCACCATAACAAAGCAATCATCTGGATGATAAAACGATTTCAAATCCTTAGCATCATTGGCACAAAAAAACAGCCATCTGCAACTAATCTGAAATCAGCTTGTAAGGAAATTGGCCCAAAATGGATGGTCAATGGCCTTGCAGATCATATCATATATCATAGCACAAGTAGAAGAAGTGGTGAGAAGGCTGAAAGAAAGTTAAAAATAAGAAAAATCTATCTAATGAAACATTGTTATTTGAGGCCACTGAGCCTCCTGCTTTCCAGGGCAGCAAGAACTTCTACTTTGCTTTCTGTGAAATAAGTTTGTTGAATTTTCATTTCTTAGTGTGGATTTTTTGGTGTTTTCTTTTTCACCTTGCTAGCAGGGTTCCTTGCCAACCCCTTGCTGACCTCTTCCTGTTTAAGATCTCCTCTTCATTTATTTTCCTGAGCATTTGCAAATATTTACCACTAGGTGCACATTCAGATGTGCAGCACCTCTGCTCTTCCTCTGAAGACAGACTTCCAAGAAATTTGCTCATTTAGTGTCCTTATCCATCATATCCAGAATATGCTTATCTTCTGTGTGATCATAGAGATATAAAAAGACAATGTAAGATGTCTTTATAATTTGCTGGGACCTGCAAAATGGCTAGATCAAACTACAGCTGTGAAAAACCATTAATAAATAATAACTCTTCTTTCAGAATATGGAAGTGGAAGGCAGCCTTCATCATTAGAGGACTTACATATTTTTTCCATATGAAAACATAATAGGTGGACCTTTTGTTTAGTAACTAAACCTATGCTAAGGATACATGAAAATTCCCATTCCACTTTATGACAACATTCCCAGAGGATATGAATATATGAGAAATACTTCTTTTATAAAGATCTGGGTAATAGTAAATGCTTATAGCTTTTTATGTTTTTAAATGTTCCAAATTTATAGAAATTTGATGTGGACTTTTCTGTTGTTTTAAATGTACATTTTTTTCTTTTTGCATTTGATGAAGTACAGGTTACCATGCATAGTTTTAGTACCCCAAAGATTGTCAGTCTGTGTAACAGTGGCCAAAGGGAAAAACGTTCTCCTTACTCAACACCACAGCAGGCTGTTTTTCTAACCAGAGCTTTGTTAGGTGGCAACTAGCTAGTTCTGGGGGTGATGTTTCTAGACAGGAACCTCACATCTTAGTAGTTGCTGCTGGTTGGATATGATCTCCACAGTCCATCACTGGGACTTGATATAGGTGAAATCACAGTGAGTGTAACATGGCTGGAGAAAATATTGATGATGTCATATGACACTGTATTAGACTTTGAAACCCTGATCCAGACACTGTGCTAATGCCAGAAAATAAAACCTCCCGCTTTCCTGCCAGCATTTCTGCCTGTGAGATACTTCAGACAGCAGGAACCTGGAGCCCCATTTTCTCTGTGCTTTATAGCTCCTCCAGGGGTTGAGGTGGACTGAAGGGGTTCACACTTTTTCACTTCACACCTCAGATTTCTATTATTTTATTTGCTTCCCAGTATCCAGATGTGTACTCCCTCCCTAAGAATAGTATTACTTTCAGTACCCTCATTTATTTGAATTGATGGTTTGAGTGCGTAGTTTCTTCATCAAGTGGGTCGTGACCTCTGGTTAAGGTTTCTCAACCACAGGTGATGGGGAGGAGGTAGCAGGAAAGATCTCTCTGCAGGTGTTTTGTTCTCTTGCCCTTTCCTGGAAATCTCCTGTGGGGCAGAAGCAGGGTGCTGGGCAGGATCCTCTCTCTGACCCCATGTGTCTGTTTATGACTTGGGGGTTAGTCATTTCGTTTCCAGTCAAAACTGCCTAGCTTATGTAAGCATTTGCTTATTTCTTGCTGATGTGTCATCTTGCCATGCTGAAATACTACGACCAACACTGCTGTGTCTCCACAGGACCTTCAGAAGGTGATCAGGGATGTCCAGCTTGCAAAGGGTGTTGAGTTTCCCTACTGATCACAGTAAGGATGTGATTAAGTATCCGAGTGTTCATTTTTGGTCCCACGTTTTTCCAGCAGGAGAATTATTTTTGCTGATAACCTCTCATTTGGGCAGAACCTCAGCACAACCCTCCCCAAGCTGATTGATGGCTTCCTGGAGCTGGTGTTGCAAGGCTGTCTGCTGAACACTGCTTCCTCCAGAGACTCCACCAAAGCCGTTCGGGACTGCAAATGAATTGCATACGCAGGCAGCTCAGGAGCTGCAGTACACTAACATTTTATAGCTGTTTTTTCCTTCTCATTATGTCTAATAGCAGTCACTCAGGTGCTGTGGGCTTTCCCTCCCCTACTTGTCTTCATTGCATGAACTTGCTAGGAACTGTTTGTCTGGCATTTATATTACCAGGATAAAGAATTGCTACATTTGGATTTTTTTGTATTTCAATGTAGTTGTACCTCTCCAGAGGCATTAACAACTGTACTGCCGCAAGAGTATTTGTTTCCATCTTTAATTTGGCTGATTTCCATTTTGCATCTGCTCTTTGCTTTTAGAATGACGGTAAAACTTAAAGTTCACGTGTGTGATAAAGATCTGTATGAATGGACCTAATCAAGATTTCTTCTAGAACCAACTGTGGAGATTGTGCTGACCTACCCGACTAGTGATCCAAAAAATATGTTTATGAATTCAAGTCATTTATTAGTCTTGGCTTTTATTTTACTTTTTTTCATGTTACTCACCATGAAATTTTCTCTTACTAAACATGGGATCCTGCTGGGGATTTTGGTAGCTTTGCTTCACTTCTGTTCCTGTATGATTGAAATACACTGTTGTTTTTATTCTATAAATGAGAATCTCTTTTAGGTTTTGTAGTACACAGATTGCTGCATCCAACATCTTGATCTGGATTCCATGATCTTGTTCATCCCAGCCTGTTAGTGTTGTCTCTTGGTTTTTAGAAAAAAAGAATTTAGTTATTATTTCCTGTCAGATCAACTTCCTGTCCAGTTTACAGCCTCTGTCAAAAGTCTCTGAGATGCTACTGTCTAAATGTCTTGAGCTCTAGTATAAATAGATACTGCAATTTGTTTATAAGCATGCCTTTTTGAACAGATCATAGAAAAAAATTCTCTAGAGGTATTTTGAAAAATAAGTCCCACTTAGACCACCACACGTTTATTTAATAGCCTAGGCTCCTTCTGCAGTGTATGATAAATAAATACATGACTGAAGTAGATTTACTACATGAACAACTCCCATGAACTGACAAAGGATGCAGCAGAACAGAACAGAAAGTCCTATCCTGCATGGAGTTTGTTTGAGCAACATCGCTCGCAGAAAGGAAGCTTATTCCTCCCTGGATCTCATCCCCACGGGGTTGAGCAGGGTGGCAAGTCCATGGAGGTGGCCGTGCTGTTGCCCTCCCTGCATCGTGATCCTGGGGTCCTGACCCCAAGCAGTGACCCCCACAGCTGGGGTGGGTGGGTGTGTGTGTGCATGCGTGCAAGAACCCCCAAGCTAAATTCCCACCTCCCTGTGTGCAGGGCATGTATTTCATCATGGCCTTAGATTGCTTCCAGATGAGCGGAGACAGCTACAGAGGAAAGCCTCTTTGCAAGGTAGTGATGCTAGAAATGGAAGTTCTGCTTGGGCAGCCTTGCTGAAGGCATGCTAAGCCCAGTGTCCCCTCTGGGAAGAGGAGAGAAGGGGAGGTGGGAGCTGGTAAGCCACTCTCTGCACTGCTCCCTCTCCCAGGGCTGTCCCTCTGCTCTGCAGAAGCCCACCCAGAAACCCTTTTCTGGATCAAATCACCCTACAAAGCAGACAGAGAAGATGGACACCTTGGTAGCATGGGCTCTGCATCATGCCAGAGGGCTGCCATCTGCTGGTAATTATTCCTTTTTTTTTTTTCTTAACTAATATAATGGCTGCAGTTCAACAGCCTTTCAGAGGTACCCCAAGACTCTTTCATTTAGCATGGTTATGATGAGGAGAGACCTGCCCATTGCAACAGTGGAGGCAGGACTGGTTGACCATGCCAATGTGGGATGAGGGGCAGCTGTGTAGGTGGTGTGTTCGAACAGCGGGCTCTGGAGGTTGCAGAGTGCCACAAGCTGTCCGTGAGTCATGAAAGTCGTATTGCTACAAAAAAAGCAAACATCCCACTGGCTTGTATAAACAGGCAGGCAAGAAATGTGAAGTAATCCTTCCGTCCCCATCCACATGGATAGTGCCTCAGCTGGAGTACGGCAGATGACGCATTTCCAGAGGGGCTGGAGGAACTGGAGTGAGTCCAGAGGGCAGCAGCAGGAGAGGTCATGTTTCCGAGGCCTGTGACCAACGAAGGGAGGCTGGATGATTTAAGCTTGCTGTTGTCTAAGAGCAGTGGTACAGGACCAGGCTACAGCTTTAATGGATGCATAAAAGCTACTGGGGCTGGTCTGTCCTCCTTGGGATCAAGAGAGAGGATACAAATGAATGGGCTTTAATTTAAGTCAAGAAAATTCAGGTTAAACATAGGGAAGAGCTTTCTCTTGGTGGAAGTGTGGAAATGACTCTCGGCTGCTTTTCACTGTCGTCCCCTTCCCTAGGTCGTGCGATGCTCCCCTGACACCCATCATCCTCCCTGCTCATCTGAGACAGCCTCATTGACTACTGACAACCTGGGCAGAAAGCAGCCACCCTATTTTGAAGGATTTTTCACACCTATTTGACTTCTAGCTGTATTGAGCTCAGCTTTTCAACATAGATCTTGTCCTTGCTGAATGAGTTGTTGTATGACATTATGTCTAAAAGCAAAACTACACTGCTTATAATTTTGTAACAGATTTATTCTTGGGCAATGCCAGACATTACAAAGGTTCAAAACAAACGAGGTGAGGTTAGTGTTGCAAAATTGGTTTTTTTCCCCCTTTGAGATGTATTTCACCTAGCATTTTAATGACTCCAGTTAATAATCCCATTTTTGCTCTGTTTTGTTTTTTGTTCAGAAACACAAAAATGTTAAAATGTGCCATTTAGAGGAATTTTGCAGGAGTATAAACCACGTCCATTTACTTTAGAGCTTGGGAGGTTAAGAACTTCCATATGTCATGACTGAAGCCCCCAGCCAGAGTGTAATGTATGTGTTCTCAGCATGTAGAAACGGTAACGCATTAGAGTTAATGTCTGGGAGAATTCAGCATTTGTTTCAGGTGGATTGCTCAGTCAAAACCTGAAAATATTCTTGGCAAGGCTCTAATAAGCATGACGGTTTTAGGTTAGAGCTGCTGCAAGTGCCAGAAGACTATGAATTTCATTCATTTTTCTTGAGGATCCTGGAAAGAGCATCAGCACAAAACCTTTTCCTTTTATCTCTTTTCCAACTTCATTTGATAGTTACAGTTTCTCTTTAGGCTGACTCTGGCACTGGATAACCCATGATGTGAATTCCATGGGTTTGGGGAAAAGAAAACCTTTTACATGGAAATTTCAGATACCCTGGTGAAGTGGGTAATTGAAGAGCAGCTGCAGTAGCTCTTAGTATCTAAATTAATGGATCTTTATTAAATGTAAGCATGATCTCTATAAGTTCAGTACTGGAAAATAGACCTCTAAGACATTTCTCTGAAAAGAAGCACAGGTTGCTATCTGGACCTCGCAGCAAACTGGGGGCACAGGAGGATGCAGAAATCTTACATCAGTTTGTTGAGGCTTTCTCTGAGGAAGTTTCTATTTGCAGCAGTGGAAGTTACTTTCTTTTATGATGTCCAGAAAATGTTCTAAATCAGAGCAGCACTCCCAGTCACAGGTTCATGTAGTCTGAGCTCTATTTTGGAACAAGCTGGTCTGCTGCTCGGATGTGTGTTTTCCTATCAAAAGCATTTTCACACAAACACATCTTCTTATCTTCTTTGATAAATGTATTTTCAAGGTTGTTGGTTTAAGGTTTTGTTTACCTTTTAAAAGTATGTAATTTGTGTGGAATTTTTTTAAATAGAGAAAAAGTGACCACTCACCTTATATCCAGAAACATTGTTTATTTATTCATTTGTCCAAAGGCTAAAGCATTTGACCCAAGCATAAACATTTTGGCTGTAAAGATGCCACAAACGTTCATGGGAATTTCTGTTTGAGTACCTGGGACTTCTGTTTCCCTGGAAAAGATGATCTTCAGCAGATCTTTGGTTCCTATGGTGCACAGGAGCACATGACTGCCATGAAGAATTGCCTTCTCTTCTTCACAAAGAGAAGAAAACAAACTATAGCATGAGAAGCGTGGCTGTCCTCCAAAACCTAACCAAGGTGCAAGAATGACAGCACCTCTTCTTCATGCAATTTTGATTCAAAATATTTGTTATTTCTTCAGTTGTGAAAATTTTGGCTATTTCAGGTGAAAAATTTTCAAGAGCAGAAGAAGGAATGAATAATTCTTTTCTGATGAGTTCTGATATAAATCACTGAGGCACATTTAATTAATATTTTATTTTGCTGCTGCCACTGCTTTGATGCCAGCCCAGAACAGATGCTCAGAAGTTTGTTTCTTACTGATTTTCTTAAGCATCATTCCATTTTTTTGGTAACATTTATCTCTCTTTTTGTCCCTTGGAAGGAACTGTCCTATCACAGTGACATAGAAGAGTCTCAAATTATTTTTAACTAAACATGTCTTTGTTTAATTTGCAAAGGTTCTGTTTCTTTTAAATTCAGGAAGAATGAATGGCAATTCTGAAAACAAAATAGCTATTCTTATTAAGTCACCAAGAGCTTGTTCTGGGCAGCAGAATAACAATAATGCAATGAGACTAACTGGTCTAAGTTATGCAGCAGGTTTTCTTGTTTTAAAGCACTACTTTGGATGTGTCTGAGTTGTTCTGGATCATGTGGTCTTCCTATATATGGCTCTTTTTTCCTCATCTGGGCTACTCTTTGAGAGAAATTATTTTCCTTTGGTTCACAACTTTGAAAGCTATCTTTCAGCTGTTGGGAATTCCAGGAAAATCATACCTCATTTAGTGCATTATCATCCTCGTTACCATCCCTGACATCCCCCAGATCCTGCACTGTGATGCTACTTCCAGCTTGGCAGCCAGTGACGTGTCCCACCAGTGACACGTCCCACAAGAGTGCATCACAATCCCTTCTCCAGAAAACCAGGCATCTCGACAGCATCTGCCAATGACAACAAAACAGCGATAAGTAATGAGCAAATATGACAGGGTAACTCAGACAGTTCTCCCCCAGCATCACTTCCAGGGGACCACATCAGTGAGAGACCAGTTGATCCCTAACCATAGCACTAAGACATCTCTGCAGTGCTGCACAAAGGTTTAGCCTTCTCTCAAATACTTTCTTACTCAGAGTTTGTCTGCATTTGACGAGAAAAATTCTGTTGTTTTTTAATGTCTTTGTGAAAATGACACATTCCTGAAAAATGCCTGAAAAGCTCTGTTAAGAGTCTGGTAGAAATGAGGGGCCTATTTGCATATTCAGGCTATGAGTCTGAAAACTTGTGTAGCTCCTGAACTGGCTGGCAGCCTCAGCTTGCTGAAGGAACCTGTCACCCGAAAACAGGCAGCTTTTTTCTGAGATTCAGACCCATTCCTTTCTTTTTACTATTTATCTCCAGTGCTGAATGTATGGAAGAGGAGATAAATCACTGAAATTGCTGGTAGTTCATACTTATATAAATGCATCCTTGCTGCAGTTTGTATTTGCTTCTTGTGAATTGCTGCTCAAATTGATAGCAGGTCAAAAGTGCACAGCAGCCATCTTGGGGTTTTAAAAATAAATAACTAGCAGATTCTGTTGACTCTGGTGTGGAAAAATGCACATCTGAACTCCCTGTTGTATGCATTAGGTGTTTCCTCATTTACCAGACGGAAAATTCTGAATGAACTTCCTGTGGTGATGCATCTCGCATCAGAGCTCAGCAGATAATAACAGGGAAGGAGACTGTAGCCTGGGATTGGTGCTGTACACACAGGGTCCTGTCTCGGTGGGACTTGCTGCACCAGTGATGCTGCAAAAATTTCAGGAGCCCACAGCAAGCACCACCAAAATATGTAAACATCTGTCAGAAGAAAAATTTAAAAAAAATGAAGGAAAGTGATCCTTTTATGTTTCTATTCCTTTCCTTCTGTGGGTAGCTGTCACACAGCAAGCAGAGCAGAAATAAAGTGCCTTAGATGTACAGACACAGGCAGCGCAAGCAACGGAGGGAGAAGGAAGCCAAATCTTGCCTCAAGGCTCCACAATGGGTCTCAAGGTTGTCTGTGATGACAGGGTCATCCCCACCCCCAGTCTTGGCAGACGAGCACCCCAAACTTGTGAAGAGTGGGAACCTCCCATGGACTACAGGGAAGTCAGGGTTCTCCACAGCCACCTCTGCTCCCTGTTTTGAAGGGCAGGTGCAAGTCCATGCACTCAGTAAGTCACTAAGCAGATGGGAGTAAGAGGCTGTAAGGAGTCATCAATGGCTGGAAATGGGTTGACTCAAAAAATAATTAAATATAATAACAAGAGACAGGAAAAACTCCCAGGAAGTAGGACTGTGGTAAAAAAATGTGAACTATTTCTCCGAAGAAAAGCAGTGAAAGCCTCGCCGACAGGAAGGGAGACATACTTCTCTCTGCTAATGGTTAGGTTATGTAGCAGGTCTTTTCCATCTCGGATTCCTGCAATCACACAGCCAGGCATGTTAATTATAATTAAGCACCATTAAGTACCACCGGGCACCATTTACCCAGGGGTGTGCCTTGGCTGCTCTTCTCTTCCCAATGTGATGCAATTGCCTCCATTAGCGACAGCTGGCTAAGCACAAGCACCTGTGAATCAGCAGGGGCTGTTTACCTGTCTGACAGCTCACAGACTCAATTAAACACCGCCATGGAGCAAAACACTGGGTCCGTTTGCACTGAGGCATACCATGGCAGCCTGGGGTGTGAAGTTGCCTTGTAAAGGTGTCTAGTTAGGACCATGAGGAGTGTGGTGGCACCCTCCGGAGATAGATGTTGCTCCAGCACTTTACTGACAAAATCAGACTTAATACAAACATTGCTTTCCCTGAAAAAAAAAATAATGTGGAAGTGGTGATATATGGTAAATACTGTCCTTTTTAAAGGTCTGATCTCTACTTGCTCTGAATTTGGTGCTGGTCTTTATCAGCATCATTTTTAGTGTTGCACACTTGGACTGCTGAATGACAGAGATCCCCAGTGCAATGTAGGAGATGGTGTTAAGACTCTCGCTTAATACTTGAGATGCCTTGGTTTTATTCCTTGCTCTGATGGTTTAATCCCAGATTCATCCCAGCTAAATTTAGGCACTTAACAGCTCTGCCTGAATTAGGAGCTCTGCTTCCTTTCCAGAGGAGGCAGGGATGACGCTGAGCTGCGGTCTCTCTGTGCCTTGTATCTCTCAGAAGCTTGGGAGAGGGCTGAGGATGTTGGGGAAGGGCTAGGAACAAATATAAAGATGGGAAAAGAAGAAGTACTACTACCTCGCACAGAAGTGAAGGACTAACCATCAGGTAAAAGCCATCAATTTTCATCTCTGAAGTAGAAGAAATGGTCTGTACGTCTGAAAATGGTAAGGAGGAGGAATGTGTTGAGGGTTGCCAGGCATATTGATGAGACAATGATGGGGAGCAGGACAAGAAACTTCTATTTAGAGACCAACCCCAGTCTGTTTCTTCATGCACCAGTGCTGTGTACCAAGTAACTCATCAGGGTTTGAACAATGTCAGACTCCCCTTGTAGGCTTGTCAGGCAAAAGCTTCAATTCTCTGTAATAATTAGGAAACAAGGTGACAGACCAGCTGCTATCTTTCTGTAGACTTGTGGAAGAGGTTGGGAGGATGGGGTGGGCCATGTTGAGGGAAAAAAGTATTCAAAGAGATGCCAGTAACAGTACTGGTTGGTACATCAGCATGCACTTGCAAGTGCCCTCATGAAAGAGAAGAAACGAGAGACTGGCAGATATTGTGACAATTACTTTTCACAGGTGCAAATGAGGGTTAGACCAGACATGGGATTTAAGAGACTATCATATGTGGCTGCACGTCAACACCAGAACACGTAGAGAAGAAATCACTGTATTCCCGTAAGTGGATGTTAATGTTATGCAGCTGGCTGTGTTTTTTGTCTTGGAGAGTACACCAAGTATGTTATTACATGACTGTGGTAAAGAGCAGTGGACTCTAATGACCATAACAAATTAATCCTTACAAAAGCTCTATGAGTAGTAGCATTATTATTAATGTTGGCAAAAGTCTTTAAAGCCAGAGCACGAAGTAAATGCAAGATATTTACATTAGCATTCCAGATGATAATGAGCAGGCCCATGCAGAGGCACTTGCTCCCACCATCTCCTGTGGAGCTTGTCATGGGTGAGGAGTGGGCAAAATGTCACACCGATCCTGAGAATTACCAATGACTTCTAGGAAATGTCACCTCATGTCCTGCTGTAGCTTTGTTGTGGCTGCTGATACTGCTGGTTTCCTTCATTTCTGCAAGAGGATGCGTATGGGATTTCAGTGCATCTTATCGTTTGCATCTCGGTGCACTTTGGCTTTACTATGCAAAATAGCTTTATATAAAACAAATTACAAGGTGTCTCTTTCTCAAAAAGTTGTCACACTACATAGGAAAGACAAAAGGAAAGATGTGTAAAAGACAGCAAAAATTAAACATGCCTGGCATCTTCCCTGTGGCAGACCTGTAACCCTGAAACCGCACAAAAAGGCTGGCTGTCTTCCTCTCTAATTGTCACTATTCTGTTTCTCTACATTTTTAAATATTTTCTTTTACTGTTTGGTAATTTCTTTCCCATTCCTAGCATGAGTTGCCTGAAAGACTTTCTTTTGGGTTGAGAGTAATACCAGACTCAGATGAAAGTTCCTACTTAGTGACACAGCATGTGAAACTTCCCACTGGCCTGTGATACTCGATGAGGTTTCCATCTCAAAGGAGAGCTGTGCTTTGAGTAGCCACAGGGGGTATTGCCCCCCTCTTGAATTGCTGGATCTTCCCCTGAAGGGAGAACCAGAAGCATCTTCTTTAAGCCAGACAGGTGAAGCTGGCATCCTGCTAGTCAGTGCGGCTGTTATCCAGTCACCCTGCTAGGCAGCCGCATCCTGGACACTTCACACTGCTTTACCTTGGTCACTTAATTGGCAAGAGGCGGAGGTTACAATTAACCCCTAGATTCCTGAGCTTGTCTGCACTTTATGAAGTAAAGATGCTTTGGGGAGCTCTGAATTGTGGATGTAGTACAGAGGGGATAGGGTGCAAACACCTAAGAAATCCCTCTCTGATACCAGTGAGCCTGTATGGCTTGGTCTGTGTGAGCAAGTCATCATTTCTGTAATGATAACTTCTGTCCTTCTCCCTGTCCTTCTGTCCCCAAGTCTTATCTTAAAGGTGAGGTAAAATAAGTTGCCAAGGTCTGGGGTGACTTGCCCAGGGTACCTTGATGGGTCATTTGGTCAAGCAAGGTGGGAGCAGACTTGTTTTATATGAGCACTCAGTGCTTTCGATGGGCTGGTGTGCTCCTCAGTGAATGCTGCTTGGGAAAAGTGGTCTGCAAATACGCAATAAACACACTGGACCTTGTGAAAAGCAACCTTAAAAGGAATGAGGGATACTTCTATTTTATTTATTTACTCCTGAGCTCCCAAGGTGACGGTGTGGCCAGGAGTGCTAATGGCTTTGTTCAAATGTGGATTCAGGGGATGCTTGGCAGGTTTCAGTCCAGGACAGGGATGCCATTGGCAAGAGAAAGTTTAGTCTCGGAATGAAGGTGTGCACTGAAAAACACTGATCTTTTGAACAGAGGAATGAAGGGAACCTGAAGATTATAAGCATTTCTTTGGGAAATAGCACCCTCGAACCTGGACACACACCCTTTGACATGTAACAAGCTGTTAACCAGGTGACTTACCAAATTTTGGCGTATGTTCCCTATCACAGGGAGGTTTTGAGACCATGAGCTGATTTTTCACTAAAAAAGATGTGTTTAGATCAAACTGACATTAATTCAGGGAAGCCCTCTTGCCTGTGTAATAAGGGCTATCAAACCAGATAGCTGTGTTAGTCCTCCTTTTGATTTATTAATTTATTAACATTTTATCCAGATAGTATGTTCACTGCATATTTTTCCCAGATTGCAAAAGATGTTCTGAGTAATTTAAAAAAAATGTTACGATCAGCAGTTTGCACTGATTTTTGAACAGGAATCCTTTTTTCTGTAAAGTACAACTAACTTCCACCCCCTCCTCTTCACTCCCACCCCAGTTTTTGAATTGGTTTCCAATTTCAGATACTTAATAGGAAGAATCTTTGGTTGTTTGTATTCTAGGCAGAATTCATAGATTGCAAATTTTGTGATCCATTTTATTGCAGCAAGATTCTTTCCAGAAACGTTATACTATGTGTTGCTGTTTTGTGACTGGGACATGTGGTAACCCTACTTCAAGAACTACTCAATGCCAGATTCCACAGTACATTTCTATGTTGTCATTCATATAGAGGAAAATCAAAACCAGCTGTCCTTTTTTATTATTATTCATTGAAAAGAAATATTACAGCCACAAACTAGTATAGGTAGTAGAAGCCGATGCACAAGTGTGGAATAAAAAGAGCCATGTGGAAGCATATTCTGGAGTTTATTAATAAAAAAGACAAATCACTAGCCATTATTTACTGGTAATAAACATTGATGTTTAATATTCTGCATCTCTTTAGGAGTCAACACTGCTCATCTTGTGACCATGTGTCTATGTGCAAGGTTATAATCAGCTTCCAGTCTGTGAAGTCAATTGCAATTTTTCACCTTTCTTGAATATTACAGCTGTGCTTTTAAATATTGATTCAGATTTCATATTTTACAAGTTTTTTTTTCTCTAAGAAACTGCGTCATTCCTTAGACCCTCCTTTGGCCAGGTCTCTGTTCACAGGACACACACTTCACTTCTTTTCACGCCATAGGCATTTGCAACTGGTCAGAGCATCTTCAGTGTTACTGTACAGAGAATTGTTCCAGGCCCTAAAAGTTAAAATCAGAAAGAAGTTACTGGTAGGCTAACACAAAGAAAACACAATGCATTTTGCAGGCGGAATGAAAAACCTTTTAGACCTTGTTTGGTACAAAATTTTCTGTAAACTCAAAGGCACTCAAATTCAAAGGCAACAAAGTTACTATCGCTTTTATCATGCAGAGGTATTATCAACTCCATGGGATAAACTTAGCAGCACTCTTGTTCTGAATACTTGGACAGCATCCCTTTATGTCTCAGTTTTCAACATTCCTGTAGACTAGGAATAATCTATCTCTCTTTTTTCCCCCATTCATATTTTGTATATAGAGAGATCACTTTCCCTGAGTGCTTGTTACAGTTATTTTCTTGGAAAACAACATGCATTTTTCCAAATGCTGTTGACTGATAATATGACAAGAGTATACCAGTTCTGTTCCCTTAGATTAACAAATCTCAGTCTAAACCAGACTGAGAGAGTAAGGGTTGAGTAAAATATTATAGTTCAAACATTTCTAATGAACCTAGTCAGCAATTTAATGTGCTTTAAAAAAAACTGGTCATATCACAGCAAATTATTTCTACTGGGAAAGATAAGACATAGTTTTAAAAGCCTCTGCATTATCTTAAAAATATCAACAAAATGTTTTATAGCTAAGAACTATTTTGTTTCAAAATGCTCAATATGAATATTTCACCCTCATGACTGAATTTGTTTTCTGTTTACTGAAAACTTTGGATAATAATAATTTTTTTTAGCAGAACTACCTACACACCAGGTAATCATTCACATGCATCACCCCTCAATGTCTTATTTATATCACTGACAAAATTTTGAGAAGGTATATACTGTAATATTGCTGGAGTATTTTTTATGTTTTGTTTCTAATTATGAGTGGGTAAGGTTTGTCCTTTCTGATACTTGCTCCCATGTGATTTTTTGTGATCCTGCTGCCTTTGTGCATACTCCTGTAACTAAAATACTGGACATGGTACTACAGACTTTTAGTAAAGACCCAAAAGGTAATGTTATTCAGAAATTATTAGTTGGATTCAATAGAGCAAAATTGTGCTGGTGGCCATCGGACAGCAGTGTGGGTGCAGCTGCCAGCTCATAAAATCCCAGCTCAGGATTTCCACCTTATATATGCCCTGCCCTCCTAATAACTCCTTAGATACCCTCTATTTGCTGGATAGTGGAGACTGCCCAAGCTGGCATGGCGTTTCCTTTGCTCCTATGGCAATTTTAGCTGTCAGTGATCATGACAGTATCAGACAAATTGAAATTGAGCAGTTGTAACAGTTTCATGAAGATTCAACAAGACGGGAACGTCAAGAGTATGCTGGCTTGTTTTTAGGAGCGCTATCAATGTGCCCTTTATCATGCGGGAACAGTTGTGCTTTTGTTTCAGTGACGCTGTTTTTTGAAAGATGAGTGAATAAGAGACTGTTGATACTTCTTTTTCTTTTTTTTCCCCTAAATCTCACGTGTCCTTTGCCTGGCACGTCTCTCTCTGAAGCATAAAGATAGCGTACCACTTTGCTTTTTACATATTTGAGGAGCCAAAAAGGGGTGAGAAGCAGTGAGTAGCACTACTGTTGGACTAATGACTAATTTTATACCAAGACTCAGCAAAGGAAGCTATCCCCTGGCAAACCCAGGAAGCATCACTGCTAGGTTCCCAAGCCTCTAACAACTCCACAGGTGTTGATGAAGGATGAGGTAATTTCCAGGCGATGGGTGCCAAGTGCTGCGAGAGTAAGGGTGGCAGGAGAGCCGGTGGTGGGAACTGTCTCCTCACAGGTTGTTACCACAGTTGTGCTCAGTATATGTCTGAGGTAGGTCCTATGGAGAGAAAGAGAAAGGGAGGCGGAGGAAAACTGTGAATTACTGACACAGTCTGCTCTGCTTGTTCATATTTTTTTCATTCAGTTCCCCCTTTGGTTTTAACAGCCCAGACTTTGCATGACAGATGGCTTATTGTTTCCCACCTGTAAGCAGCTAAGAAATTTCTGAGCAAAAACACGTAGCCTGACTTTCAGAAAGGCTTTTTGCAACATCCAGGCTCTGTCTGTGAAGGACCTGAGGTCTGAGTCACATAGACCATAGAAAGAAAAAGTCTGTGGGTCTTAACATGGAGCATCCACAAATACACTTGCTGCTTCTACTAGGTGCGCTTCAATTTTAGTTTGGAATTCAGAAAACATGACTTCCAGATATTGCTGATATTAATACATAAAACCCTTTATTTTTGCTGGTATAGTGTTACTTTAAAGCAATGAAAAAATTATTGGAAATATAATCTTCCTGTAGAAAATATCTATTTCAACTTTATTTGCCATATGGCCACATAATGAGAAGAAACATGGAATCTTTAGAAACTTCCATAATGAAACTTATCCTTTTGAAGACAGTAAAAATGTTTAGTGAATTTAATGTGATCTTTGAGGTGGGATTTATTCAAGTAGTTATTACAAAAAAGTAATGTGAATATACTGAATGTAGCTGTATGTGAATATAAACACATAATCTGTATGAAAATAAATTTTAAAAGAAAATTCACCTTGGATATTAGTCAGATCTGGTCTATAACCACAGTGGCAAGTGGGTGGTTAGACTATTGGAAGCCGTGTAACACAGGGACAGAGAAGGTACGCTACATTAAGAGTGGTTATTTTAAATCATCGAATATACAGTGTGGAAATTTCTTTCAGAATTCGTTATACTATAATGCAAGACAAAAGTTTGGCTCTGACTATTTTCAGCATAATATTTTACTGGATGTGGTATCACTTTAAAGCTCATCCTGTGGCTATAACTCATCACATGAAAGCTGACTAAGCTTTATGTATATTTGTGAATATTGCAGGAAGCATAAAATAACATTATGCTTAATAACAAGTTATTCCTTTGTTTGTTTTATTAAAGGATATAATGAATCCTGCAGGCCAGGTTTGATTAACAATAAATTTGCTTGCATTTCTCATGCATATCCAGTATCTTACAGAAACGCAAAAGGTGGTACTGGAAAAAGCTATAACAGAAGTAAACATACCTTAAATTTTTACCTAAAAGAAAATATGTTATTCCTCTGGCCTATCATTCAAAAGATTTGATGACATTTCTGTAAATCCAGAAGAAAAACTTCTCAAATCTGGACCTGTAAGAAGGGGAAAAGGGGAAAGTAAAAAACAAATCAACACAAACAAACAGACAAATCTTGAGCAAGTTAATGTAGACACAAGGTCCTGATCAATGCAGAACTAGACCCCTAAATATTTAAAGTCAGATCATGCAAAGCGCTACTGAAAATAAAGCAATTTGTTTCCTCCCAGAAATCCCTTGGCAGCTTTCAGCCCACGGTAGCTGAGATGCTGCCTCCATCGAAGTCAATGACACGGTATCCTGACTCAGCTGGGGCCAGGTTTGCACTCGTGTTAGTGCTGAAAGTACTTCTGAAAATGAGAAGAAATTATGTTCCTGGTCATGTTCTGGCTCAGCATTAGACCTCTGAGTGCTGTAAGGTCCCTTGACCTTGTCTATTTTCCTGTGACAAGCCATCACCTGATAAACCTGGTTGGGTTTTGTTGTTGTTGTTGTTGGTTTTTTGGTTGTTGTTGTTTTTTCTTTAGCAATGAAATAAGATATGCTGTGGTGAACAAATCCTGTGCAGCTTTCTTATTAACTATTTAAATGTGTTCAGGGAAGGGAGTAGCATTTGCATTCAGCAAATAAGCTCAAGCTCACCAGCTCTTATTTTATTTCTTCTTTACTTGGAGCTGTATAACAAGGATGATTTATTTGCAAATGAATTACTTTAATAAAAGGTTTTGAGTTACACAGAACATAGAAGAACTTGACCCCGTCTCTGCAGCTGCAAAAGTAAGAGCGTGGGTGTGGTTGCCTGGTGGCTGGCCGGGATGATACAGTTCAAGGAGGCGGAAAAAATAACATTTACACTTACAGTAACTGTTTAAAAATGTAATTTGAGTTCTGCCAAACACTTCAAGTTCGTTTTGGGAATCCAGCTCGTTAGGGTTGCCAACATTCAACTCTTCTCACCCTAGTTTTTTGTAAGTTATCTCCTCCTGCCAGACACATAGAGCTGCTGTAGTCTCATTACAGACCGTGAGGTTCCACCAGCCTTGCTCTGCAAATGGTTATGGTGGAATGCTCCTAGCCAGCAGCCCTGCCTGAGCAAGCAGTGACCAAAGCTGGCCTGTGAGCCTCATCATGAAGGTGGGACACAATCCCAGAGGAAGTGTTCCACTTACGGCTCTGTGTCTGCTGCAGAAAAGGTTCCCAAGCCAAGCAAGGTCAGGCGTTTGCTGGATCCTCAAGGAAATATATGGAAAAGACAGAGTCTTGGAAGCTGGTGCTAATTCTTCTGCACTGAAATTGCAGAAGTGCTCCCAAATAGTGGGGGACACAGGTACCAGGCATCTTGTCTAAAAGAGAGGTAGAATGAGGTCTGAGCAGTGCAGCCAGTTGTGAAGTGGTACAGCACTTTTGAATAGAAAGTGCAAGGCATTATTTACAGCTAGGAATAGCAATCACTTCTAATGGCATACTGTGACCTGTGCTTACCTGTGTAGATTGATGGCTTGTAGACTTGTGTTAGTCAAAGAATCCATGCAGTGTGGCACTTGGGCTGTGAGTGCAAAGAGAAGCATTTTGGAGAGTTTGCAGTTTCTGCTGGTTGGAGATCTATGTTCACAGCTGGTCCATTCAGCCCAGTTCTTAGGACTACTCATGGAGTTCTTGCTGACATGAAGCTATCACATGATAGCATCCATGACTAATGGATGTCTACCTTTGCTGTGCCATGCTGGGACACAGATCTTCACAGTTCACAGATCTTAAGACCTGAGGGACCACTGTCTGCCGTGTTTACATTAGGCCACCATACTTCATCCACTTTGGTTAAAGTATGTGGGTTTTTTCTGACCAGCGTCTAGTGTTAAACACATAAGAGATGTAAAATCAACTCTTTGGTGACTTGTTCATGTGGCTAATTGCCTTCTCTTGTTAAGAAAAAGTCAAGCTTTCTGCCTTGAATTTCGCAAGCTTTTTCAGATTAAAAAGGTGTTGTGTTATTTTCAGAATAAAGAGCACTCTTAGTCTGAAATACCTTTTCTAACTGAAGGTCCATACATGTCCACACTTATCAAGTCAACCTTATTTTGCATCTGGTTCCTGCAGGAATAAGATTTGTGACCATCTTTTGTCCATCAGCTTCTCTTACCTAACACGCTTGGAATACTGTGCTGCTTTCAAACACATTTGAAAGAGCACAGAAGTCTCAAAGAAGAGAGTTCACACTGTCCTGGTGAAAAATCGGTCCAGGTGGAGGAGAGAGACTCAGAGAAGGGAGAGTTCAGCTGTCACATGCTCTGTTTGGCAGCACAGGGCAGGTCAGCATGAACGTGTTTACAGGCTACCTGCAGTGTGTGTCATCTCATGTCTAGTAGAGAGGTCACAAGGGACATCAAGACTAGGAGGAGTTTTCCTTCAGTTTTGTTTCCCTCAAGTTCCTTTCCATCAAAAATTGATACAATTCAGGCATCAGGAATTCTCTTGTTCATGGAATAATTTCCCTTTTATAAACTGAATTGGTTTTAATTCATTTAGCTTTTCAGTAAGGCATTTAAGGCATTTTCCTCTGCCCTTAAGTCCTCTGTGGCTTTCTTTTCTTTCTCTCTTACCCTTTTCAGGTTTTTCAGCATCTAAAGCATGAGTATCAGACCTTATATAGAAGTCTATTATTGGTATTAACAGTGCCATATCCACATCCTTAATTTCTCCTTGCTTCAAAACCTTCCAGCTTTTCTTGCTGCAGTTTTGAATGTTGCTCATACACCATGAACTCAAATTTGTCTCTGTGGCTGGTGACTGCTAACATAACGCCTACCCACTCGTGCAGACAGGGGCTGTTTCCTGCTCCTGACAATGTGGTCACGCTTGGCTCTGGACACACTGTCTCTGGTATAATGTCTAGAGTTTTCTAGATCACTCTGTAGGGCCCTCATGGTTTTCTCAGCACTGCAACAGGCTCTTAGTCATCTTAGTCTTAACTGATAATTATTTTTTATTTACTTCTACCGATACAAAATGTCATGGTATGTCTTTGCAACAGAGCACATAAACACCCTGCAACATAGGAGAAGTGAACAAAATCACTGGATCATATATGAGAGAAATCAATTATGTCATTGGTGATCTGCTTATAGGATAGCATTGGGGACAGCATAGTAATCTTCTGGAAGAAATCTGTTCAGCTTCTCTAATCCACTGAACTTCAGTAATTCTGCAGCAAGGAAAAAGGTGGTGACTTGCCTAAGATCTTACATACATGGTCCTAGATGGTCATTATTGTCCTCAGAAACATTCCATGTAGACTTTATGATCGTGTAATTTTGCATTTAATTTTATTTTGAATTACATTTCTGTTATCAGGAGGATATTCTTAATAAGCTTAGGTTCAATGAAGGCCATTGGATATACCACTGTGTAGACAAGAAAATCCTCTCAGAAGAGACCTAGATTGTTTTTCCTTTAAAAGTTCTGAAACTTTGCATTTTTTATGGGGAACTGGGGCATTCATTTTTAAAGGAAATTAATTATAAATATCTCCAACATCTTGAAATAAAGTGTGAATATTTTTTTTTCTCTTCACAAGTTTTTATTAAAACCTTGACAAAATTTAAGTAATTCAAACACTGAAACCTACATTCAGTACCAGATCAACATTTATAGAATCATGCAGCCAAAAATCTGGAAGAGATTGAATAAAGTGTGCCCCAGTCTTTAGTATTTTTAAGTCCATTTAATCAGGCTGTTGAAGGAAACATAAAACTGCAAAATTAATTGTGAGGAAATTTTCCTATCTCCATTCACTAAACAAATTCAATCCACAAAATGTGCTTAAGGTATCATTTGAAGTAAGCATTTAGGAGTATATTGTTTTAATTAGGAGATGGCAGTTTCAAATACAACTTTTGTATCCAATTCAAGATTTTCAGTGTACACGGAGTGTTTCCAAAACACACTTTTAAATATTTGAGTTTCAGCCCTGTTTTTAAGTGCTGCAGTTTGATGAACTGTTCTAGTCTGGGGCTAGTAAACAAGTCTAGAACTCACTGGATTTCTTCCAGCAGATAAATCGTCATCCACTTGCTTTTAGCATTGTTCGGATTTGTCAGACTGTCCTGCAATCTTTGTCTCCATGATAACATGCAATGCAGTCATCTCACGAGAACATGGAAAGATTTTCAGTTGCCGTAATAACATTAAAGTGAGCTTTTGGTGAAAAATCTTCCTTGGGGTTATAAAAGAGGTCAGCTTCCTTGACGGTAAATTTTCACAACAGTCTGCAGGATTTTTGATATATCACCCCTACTGAATTTTAATAGAGATAGAGTGCCTGGTTTTGCATGTAGTAAAGATGTTTGATCTACATCCAGATCATGAATCTGGGTTTTTTGGTTTGTGGTTTTTTTTTTTTTTAGCTTCTCAACATAGAACAGCTGTATAGGTAAAAGCAAACTAGTATGTACATGGATACAGGACAGCAGGAAAATGCCAGCTTTTGTGGTTGTGTTGCCCATGGATTTCAGTGGTTGAAGAAGATCTTTTCATCCAGACTAAACATTTTTTCAGTTGTTAAGAGGATGCGTGGACATTTGAATGTGAAGTTATTCCATGCTGTGCTTAGGCTGAAACATTTTGTGCTGTTTAGAGAGAGATGCTTTTTTCCCATATATTTTGTTGGCTTTGTTAATTTGTAAATTTATTTTTCTTTCTGTGCCTTTCTCTTCCCTTGATCATCCCAACACTTCCTAACATTGTCTGTTGATTTTGAGAAGCTCTGTATGTGCTAAACCTTGCAGAGATTTTGATTTCTGAAGGGTCTAAAGAGCTTCTCGGGTGCAGACACACTGTGGATAGGTATGTGTGAACATGGCAGGTACCTTGTTGCATCTTTATCCACAAACATTTTTGGACAAAAATCTGCTAAGACACCAATTTCCAGTCCTAAGCCACCAGATCCCTTCTTCTAGGTCAGAGATTCTGGTCCTTTCTGCTTTTCTTGACACCTCTAAAAATACTTGGACATCACACAGTATCTCTGTCTTCTTGCTGTACTTACTGCAAGGAAGAAGGGTCAGCTCATGGTCACAGCTGGGCTCTCTGAATCAAGGCCTGTTTCATCCCCTGAAGATATTATGGTGATGTGAGTGTCACTCCATCAAAAAATAGGTGGGTTTTGACATACACACACATGAAAAAAGCCTGAGTGGACAGGCCCAGTGTCAGAGGTCTGCAGATGGGTGCTTAGAGGGAACTGGAGAGGGAGGGAGGGCATTATCTCAGCTGCAAGGAAAGCCGAGAAACAGAGCTGAGTCACCAGTTTCTGACCCAGCCGCCTCCAAGTCTCACAGACTTTCTTTCCCAGCAGGGCTCACCCTGTGAGCTGTGCAAAACCTCCCTGGCTGGCTGAGGAGTCTCCCTGGCTGGGAGGGAGAAGGCTTTTCTGGTTAGTCTTACTCTGTCTGACAAGATTACTACTGCACTGACTTCTTGTAGTCGTACATCACACAGTATTATATGTAATACATATATAGCTATATGTATATACACACAAACACATGTATAGCTATATATAGCTATGTATAATACATATATAGCTGTATTCTTACATCCTGCGGAAGGGATGTAAGATCTGATCTCTCCCGAGCTGGGTTTCTTTTCTTGGTGTGCTTTGTGTAGAAAGTCAGAAAGATTTTCCTTGGATTTTATTGTGGTACTGCGAGCCTGGTTGTTACAGGACACTTTTTAAGAGCTATTTAAAATCTCAGCTGACTAAAGAGGGTGGGGGAAGAAGCTTGTTTCATATTTTGCCACACAAAGTATTATGTTTATACTTCATTAGATTAAAAAAATAAAATCTTTGTTTTAATGTGGGTTGAGTCTGACAGAGAAATTCTTCAGGTTTCCAAATTTACAAAGTGCTCTTCCTGAGTGGTTAACTGTTCCCATATTTGTGAAAAGGAAGGGAAAGGAAATTACCAAAGAGGTTTTGAAAATTACCCTGGACATTAATGGTTGTTTTCTGTTTGTTTTTTCTTGTTCTAATTCTAATAAATGTTTCTCAAGTCACACTATTGTGCTGCTCTCTTCTAAATGTCTGCTAGGGAAATAAGAACAAAGTTAGAAACATTTGTACAGAGTTGGTCTGTTTTGCATTACAAAGCATTTTTGTATCGTAAAGCTCCAGACCAAGTCTTTACCTCCTTCATTAAACTTGAAGGCGCAGAAACTCAGCTGGTCTACACTGGCTTAGCTCCATGGATCTCACTGCTGTGAACAAGTTAAAAATTTCACCCTTTGCAGTAAGATCCCTCCTTATGGGATTTATCTTCCCTTGGTTATGTAAATAATCCCTGAAATACAAAAAAATTATATTGATTCAGCCTTGGTTAAGTCATGGAAGAAATCACGTGTGAGGTAAATTGTAAAGGCAAACATTGCTCCAGCTGCAAGTCTGCCAGTGGCAGGACAGCACCATGCCATGTGTCTCTTCCTGTGATTTGCCCCCTGGATAGCTATGAGATAAGTTAAACATCTGCTCAGAGAACATGCAAGTAGTTTAATCTTAGCTTAAACCTGTATGTGTAATGAAACACACCCCTCTCCTCTGTGCCGCCTCCCAGGAGGCCAGGGGCATGCTCCTGGCATGTGTGCTGAGCCCAGAGCTGTGGCATAGGAAACTGCTGTTTCTCTTCATAGGACCCCTTCTTTCTGGGACCTAATAATTTTGCTGGCTTCTGGAGGAATTTTTTTTCTGAGTCCTACTCTGTCTTTCTTTGAAATCCAGCCCAGCTGTGTTGCAGTAGCATGGAGAGACCCATCAGAGTGCTGTAGAGCAGTCCAGATGCTTTGAGGTCTCTGCTGAACGGCTGGAGGATATGTAGGCATGAGTGGACTGATGATTAGCCTTTAAAAAAATAAAAGGAAAAAAATGTGAAAAACTATTATTTGAGGTGTCTAGCAAGCCTACTCTGAGGCTCTTTAGAAGGGATGAGGTGGTGGCTGTAGCAGCTGTTATTCCATGAGCTAAACCAAGGAGGCAGGAAGCTTCCATCAATTGCTTTGTGGTAGAGTCCTCAGAGTGAGTTTCCACCTCATCCTGTCCTTTCTAGCAAAGAAGAAAAATGTGTATCCTTTTAAGTGGTAATATGGAAAAAAATATAAGCAAAGTCTGTGTAAGCAAGTGCTGGAGAAATGCTGCCTGGTTTTGGCTTGATGCAGCTGTTTTTCTATGCATGGGCTTCTACACTGTCAGCAGGATCAGTACAGCCTGCTGGACAGGACAAAATCCCAGACAAAAATCAAACCTGGATTCAGAAAAAGGAAACCAATTTAGGAACAAACAGCACCTGTCTGTCCCAAGGGTGCAGTCATACTATGGGGATTTTCTGGTGCCTGTTTTAAGTATTTCATGCTTGAAAGTAAGTCTGCATAGGCTAGTAATTCTAGACACCAACCAACACCTCCTGGTCCCCATATAAATGTGGTCTTTCCCCAAAATATAGCAGTTTTGCTGTTCACAGTTATGTACTGAAAGCAGAAACAGTGTTGTTTAATGTTGGTTGGAATAGCTGTATCCCCGAAGAGGTCAGGAAATGACCTGGCAAGGTCCATACAGTGATGTCTCTTTGCTTCTCTTGTGTTCAGTGCAGTGCAGCGAGTGGGGGAAACCATGGGCCCCCAGGAAAATTACCTAAGGAAGGGCTAGGCCAGGCCAGGAACTCACACTGTGGAAAGGGACATTTAAGTGACATCTGTAGGGGGCACTGGAGTGTATCCAACTCCACCTTGCATACTGTATTTACCGCTGCTCTCTGGTGTGTGTGGTGGTGCCACGTTCTGAGGTGCTTGGAGCGCAGACTAGGCCCACTCCTTCACCCAAATAAAGTGATGTTACTGCTTTTCTCTCCTTTTCTACACGGAAATTTTATTGACAGTTTTTTCCTTGCACTAGTGTAAGGAAGGAGGAGAGAAGATATTTTTTTTAGAAATAAAAGATTTGAAAAAGAAAGGCCAACATAAAAAAAGGCATATATTTTTCCTTCTAGGACTCTAATTAATCTGAAAGCAACTCAAGCTTCCTCTCTACTTCAGAGCCCAGGTGCTGTTCTCCTATACCTCAAAGCACTGCTGGTATAGCACTTACATGCACAAAGGTTTGCAATGGTATTTCCTTTCTTCCAATCCACCAAATGCAAAAACATGTAGAATTAAGAAGGCTGAAAGAAGGAAACAAGAGCATGACTGATGCTGATGGGTATGCCTGTGAACAGGTACTTCCTGTACCTAGCAGCACTCAGACAACTTTGCTTTGATATTGCACTCCCAAGACGAACAGATGCAATGTAAGTGCTCTGTGCAAGCTGAAACCACCACAGCATATGGTGCATGAGAGTTTTTAGCACTCAAGGACTGCTTAGCTTGCTTCTGAAATATTTTTAAATTGTACATCAATTTTGTATTTCAGCAATGGGTCTGCTTTTAAAAACCACCCAAATGTGGAACCCATTGTATAGATAAGCTGCAATTTGTTTGCAGTTGACAGGAGTTGTTGATGGGGTCGCAGTCATGACAAGAAAACTTATCTACGCAGTTGCCGATAAGCAGGCACTTCTTTATTGCAGCGCTGGGGAAACACAGAGGATAGGTCCTCTAATTGTGCTCCAAAACCTATACATTTTCACAGCCTATTTCTACATTTTCTAACAAAGCGAAATCATACAAGCATGCATAAGATGATCACCTTTTAATTTGCCCTTTACCTTGATTGGTTCCCCACTATCTCACCATATAAGACATTGAATTACCCTTATATGATTTTGACATAGAGAGAAAAGAAAAGTTATGGCCTATTCTTCTCATACCCTTTCCAAGTTCCTGTATACACATATCCCGCTCCAAGCACCTGTACACACATATCCCACAGTCTCTTCTTAACTGAGTTAAGAAAAGTGTTCTTTTAACTCTATAGCTGAAACAAATACCTACTTTAATCAGCCAGAATTTTCTCATGACTACAACAGAGTTAGTTGAAAGGACTGGATTTTCTTCCTTTCATTACCAAACTCTTCCAGAGCAGGCAATATAATTTTAAAAGCTCTTTAAGTAAATAACCAAAAAAGATATTTTAAATTAAGGACTTCATAAAAATCTTGAGAGGGTAATTTTCTTTCCTTTCAATTAATCCTGTAGAGTTCACCACAGAAGTTGCCTGTTTTGATGTAAATTCCCTAGAGAACAAGGTACACGTGTGGAAGCTGAAGCTCAGTCATTTCTCTCGCACACACTTGTGCAAACCTGCGGTTGCACAGGGAGTTTGCAGACAAAAACAGGCTGTTGTGACAGTAAATGAGCACAGGTTTTGGTCACAGAACTTTTTGGTTCGGATTCCTATGTGACTTCAGCCATGGATTTGGGAACTAGTTTAATGGCTTACTTAAGGGACTTCAGTAAAGAACTCATAATAGCAACATTAATTCAGATAATTTACTGCCTTTTTCTGCAGAACAAATGGACTCAATGGATTTTTATTTTAGCTCGACCTTTATTTAAAGTCTGATCAAATAGTTTGGGAATGTCGAGTTCCACATATGAAAAGTTGGTTGTGACCAATTAGAAATACATAATGCTGTTTCTGTTCTTATTTTGGATGAACTCACTACTACGCCAAGGATAGGCTGGTAGGTCTCTGAATCTTTTTGTGCCAACACATACTAAACTGTAGTTTTCTCACATCACCACGACCACAGAAACATAGACTAAGTCTAGCCTATAAAATTATGTCACCAACATTGTTATGTGAAGAAGTGCTCTACTGGAGATGAAGCTCTAAGGTCTTTACATTAGCTTGGCTTCTTTTCCTTCTCCAGACCCGGGTAAGTTCTATTGCTGAGAGCATTATTTATAGCTGTGTCTACACCAGGGCTATTTGCTGCAGAAAAACTCTCCATAATGGTCCATATAGCTGAGAAATATATTCAGAAACAGGCAGTAACAAAAACCATTGGAAGGGATAAATGAAATTATGCTTAGCGTGCCTGAAGGCACCTTAAAGAACCTCTCCAGGTTTGGAAATCCTGAGCCACAAGTTAAATATAAGCTATTATGCTTAAGATATATAGAAGACTAAAACTCTGTGGCTCTGATCAGTTTACTTTTCAAACAAGATGTGCTTTGGATCTTTTGCAGACATTGCAAATGTATTTCCTTGTGTTGGTTTTAAGCCTGCTGCTTGGTTACCCAGTTGATTGCTGCCTATATCCTCTGTGTTAAGGAAAATAGAATAATCATCCCCTGTTTGTTTTCCCTGTGTCTTTTGTGATTTAGTAGATCTTCATTGCACCTCCTGTACTGTCTCAGTGTTTCTTGTAGTTCTACCCTCTCCTTCAGGAAACTCAGTATACCTCTGAATATATCCACAGATGAATGCAGTGAGAGAAGATTTAATTTTTTAAGTAATTTCTGATGTTTCATGTAGTCTCTCTAAAGCACTGTGTTGACATTTTCCCACTGATCCCAGAATTTCTTTTCTGAGAGGTAATGGCTACTTTAGAGCCTATTACATGTACAGTTAGGATAACTGTACACTTCCTGGTACACTGCTTTCAATGTACCAACTATAATATGACAAAGTTACGTTATGAAAACTCTTGTGCTTAGTTCTGATAAAAATCATGTATAATTCCATGAGAAGGTATGGCTTTCTTTTCTTACTTTTAATTGGCAATATGCCATAACTCTGATGATCCATTTTGACTCAGCTATTACAAGCTGCAACTCGCCTCCTTGGGCATATGATGTTCACAAATGCTTGACTGTGTCATGTCTTCTTTTGTTTTGCTGTATTATTATTCTTAGAAGCGTATAAGAATTTATAGGAGTACTGTGCTTACTATTTTTTTCTCTCATTTTCGTCTCATTTTTTCCCCATCATATTTTGTGACATTTCTGTGAGCAGTTTAATAAATGCATTTGAGAAGTCTGTGATCTTCATTAAGTAATTATTGGTCTGCAGATTGTTGCAATTTTGTGAGCAAAGATAGGATTTAGAACATGTGTTGTGTTAATTATGCAAACTACCCAAACAAGCTACAAATTGGCACTAAATTTAGGACTGGCTTAAGCCCAATAGATTGCTAATTGTATAATTTATGTTGCTAGTTGAATTGTTTAATATAGCTGTTAACTACAAAGGAAGCATAGAGTTTAAATTCTCTCCTGACAAAGAAGTATGCACCTGAGAGAAATGCTGTCTTTAGCCTAGGAATATTTGAATGTTTTTTAAAAAGCAGTCTCATGGGGCATGTCTGTGTTGCTGAACCATGATTCCCTTCAAAGGTAAATACATAATTTTTGGGGAAAAGAAAATACCAGTTTGTAGCTGTCAGCAAAGTTCAACTCCTTTCTCTCCAGCTTTCTTCCACCTTGCTTGTTCTGTTGCCATTTCTCTCAACAGTTTGAACTCTAATTATAAACCAATTACAATAAATATAGGAAAAGACTTCTTATGTGTAGTTTTGCATAGCAAAAGGGGTCACTGATCAGCTTGGTCACCAAAGTCCTGTACTGCACTGCTGGCAGGCTAAAGTGCGTGTCATATACCCTATATGTGCAAGGACGCACCAGGCTTTGCTGCAAAAGTTATTGGAATGACCTTGCAAGTAGCCAATTAATTCTATTTAAATACTTACTAATGGCCAGAGAAAAAGCATGGTGCAAACTAAAGCTAAATATTCACATTCTGTTTTGTCAATAATTAGACTTGTGCCTAGTAAGCAATGACCTGCTATTACAGTTTGCCTGAAAACCCTGACATTTTTCCCTTACAAAGGTGCTATTGAGTGTGGGGCTGTCATAAGAGAGCTGCAGTTGCATTCATTGGCAGCATGCCTGAGGGTAAGAGACTTGCATATATACAAGGTGTAGAAAATACTTAATTTGCTTGTTAAATCAGTTCCCTGTGCTGTTTCACAGTAGCAAAAGTCTTTGCCGGTTACGACTGTAGATCCTGCTAAAGCTTTATGGAAACAATTCATTTTTGCTGCTGTTTTTGCAAGTTGGATGTTAGTCCTTTGTGTGTTTCAGGACATTTGGGAAGAAAATCCTGGGAATGGGCAGGAAGGAGCTCCTCTCTCCCAGACTGCCTGGGTGAGCTGAGCCAAGCCATGCAGGCAAGAGCGATATGCTCCTCTTCTTCCATGTGTGCCAGCAACCCAAAGCTGTTTTGCCTACATATATCCAATACCAGCCCTAGAAGTATTAAGAAAAGCATTTTATATCTGCCTTTGAAAGGAGGTGTGTGTCTGGGCTTTCTGGTTCAATATAGCACAGCAGGAGCTGGCAGTGTGTAGCAAATACCTTTTTAAAAGACAAGACCTGCTTTCCTGAGTGCCTAGTTTGTTTTGTGTCTATGGCCAGTAAAGACAAGCTTTGCTTACAGTGTGAAACCATCCCAAAATGGAGATGTGTTCATCTTCAAAGCTAATATGGAGAGCTGACAATTTAGCATTTTACATATATATATATATCCCATGTGTGTATGCAAGCAAAGACAAGCAGCAACAAATATCACCTAAAATCAGAAAAAAGATGCCTAGATGTGGTTGTAGTTGAGGAATTATTAGTTAAAGACTCCAACGGTTGGCTTGGAGGTCCTGTGTGTTACCAGCTTTCTGTGAAGCCATGTACTTCCCATGTAACAAATTTGTAGAGAAACACTTTTCTGCCCCTTCTGTTCTTTTTCTTACCATATGTTTGCACATTACTTGCATACTGTGGTTTCTTAGGGTCAATACATTTTATGTCAATACAGACATAACACAGGTTTAATTATATACATAATGTAATTGTCTAGGCTGTGAAAAGCTTTCAGGAAAATATGATGCCATCCCAACAGCAAAATTAAAGAACTGTGAATTCTCAAATTGTCCATAATTTCTAGTTCTTTTCTGCTTTACATTTTTTTGTAAAGTTACAATAATGTAACCCAAAAGATGGACAAGAATAGTGTTCTTATCCTCAGTATTTACAAGCAAAAATAATTTGTGCAGGTCAGTCAGTAATGTGTCTGTCTTTCGACATCTGAAGCCAAACCCTCTCAAATGGATTATGCAGCAAATTTGCTCAGACATCGCTGCCAGTCTTGCAGCCATTGGAGTGGGACCCTCATTTCTAAGACCTTCCCATTCCAGGCATCTTGTTGCAGTGTGGAGAGGCATAGTTGGAAACAGGATTCCTTTTTTTTTTATCTCTAGAACAAGCTGATATGGATGGAAATCTGCTTTCAAAAGCAAAAATTTATGGAGATTAAAACTTTTTGCCATGGAGTGTGTTAGCTTGTTCCCAAGTCATAGTTTCAAATCTGCTCAGGAATAAAGATTCATTAGGCTTAGCTCACTGTAAAAACAAGAGTGATCTTCTAAGATTGAATTTAGCTGTGGATTCAAGCTACCTTGAATAGTGTTTACAAGGTTGGAATCACCATTTTGTAACACCACTATGGCCTCATCTGCTTAGTACCAGTTAAATAATCACAAAGTCTACAGAAAGGGTTGTTATGAATATTTTTTTTACCTAAAAGAGATCTGATTGGAAGAAAAAAAATAAAATACAGGGAGTAACATCACCCAGAAGCAATGTACTGGTCATTTACTAACAACTGCAACATTTCTAGTGATGGTGGTATAGATGCAGTTGCAGAGGCTGGAAAATTATTTACAGAGTTATCTTTCTGTTAAAGCCATTCTTCTAGGAAAATTTAGGTATGACTGAAACTATTAAGTGCTTTCCTTTGCCTCTCAGTTTGTTAACATCAACTTCTCAGAGAAAGTCTTACAGCTGTCAGTCTTTCTGAAAATACCATAAAATAAAAACATTTGAAAATACTAAGATACCTGTTTTCTTGATTAAAACTAGTATTTATGTTAAATGAAATGTTAATAACTTTAATTATAGTTTAATTAAACTTCATTAATTCAAGTAATTAAAATTTTGATTAAGTGAATTTATATTTTGCACAGATTGCTTGATGACTGAAAGATAAACATCCTGTTGCAAGGAGGTAACAGCTCAATCATCCAGGTGTGTTGAAATAGTTCTGCAAGTACATGTGTAGATGCTAGGTCAGGCCTAGAAGTAGTATATTGTGCTGACTTAGGGCCCCCAGGTAAAGGGCTTAGGGCTTGCTTTTGTAAATTGTCTCATTATTCAGCTCTTTCTTGGACATTTCGGTCCATGCTGTACATGTGTTCTGTAACATGAGAATAGTTTGCTGGTCCCGCTCTGTTCCCTTTGAACAGAGCTGTGCTTCTGTAGGGGAGGTGGTCTGGTGGCTACAGATAAGAGGGAAGAAGAGAAAAAGGAGACACAGGCTATGTGTGCAGGGACAATAAATGAGAGGCAAAGTACGCTTTGGAAGAGGGAAGACTGTGCATTAAGGAGAAGAAATGGATGTATCCAAAGGGGGAGAAGGAGGCAGGGAGGGATGACCATGTCCCACAGAGAGCCCCAGGTGTTCAGGGTAGCCATCCCATATAGTGCAGCAGCTGAATTGCCCCTCTGCAACTGTGTGATTGTTTTAGGAATGGTCCTGGGAGGCTCCGGAGGAAGTTACAGCCAGCTGTGCTCTGCTTGGAAGGCAAGCATCGCGATGCGATGTAAGGACCCTGAGGATGAGTGGTAACCAGCAAACATAGGAGACTCCTCAAGGCCCCTGTTGTTGACAGATCTAGCTAAGGCATGAGGGAATATGTTGTTATTCTATAAAGCCTTAATGATTTTAGCAGTTGGCTTCCAAGGAACCTAGAATTTTCTATTTTTTTGCACAGTAATTGCAGGTTTTATTCATGGCATGGATTCCATAAATACATCAGATGCACTTTGATATCATACTTTAGGTTTGATTTGACCTCTTTCTTTTTTTTACACCAGTATAATCTCTTGCTTAATTGCAAATATGCCCGCTTCATGTAACAGTCAGGAAGTTTTTAGTGCAGTGTATGTGTAATTTTATACAAGTGCCTGAGAGCCAGACTGCTAAGTCTGCTCAATTTCCTCTTAAGAGAGGTTTCTTACTTTGGAGAAAGGCACGGTTTTTTGCTTTCACTGTGGATGAGAAAGGTAGGGGAAGGTACACCTCAACACGTATATATTCCTTGTATACATAGCTCTATGTAAAGTGTGTATGTTTATATGAGAATAGAACATGTGTATATTGATGTATATTTGGAGCATAGGTATAATATCTGTTCTCATATGCTTTTGTGATAGGTAGTATGTGTTTATAGTAGATATAGTCAAAGAATCAGTCTAGTCTGTATTTTGTGGTGTTGTCAGACTGGTGTTTTCCAGGCAGCTCTTGCAATTGTTCCTCAGCTGCATGTTCCTGAACTGTGAGGATGACCAAGCACTGGCACAGGTTGCCCAGGGAGGCTGTGAAGTCTCCATCCTTGGAGACATTCAAAAGCTGCCTGGACATAGTCTTGGGCAATCAGTTCTAGGTGGCCCTGCTTGGACAAAGAGGTTGGACCAGGTGACCTTCAGAGGACCCTTACAACCTCAGCCATTCTATGTTTCTGTGTTTTGCTCCAGATAGGAGCTGTTTTGTGCCTGTTCACGTTTAGAAAGACTTAAAGAACTTCCCCTACTTTTTAAAAAATCTGTAATTCCCATAAAAAGTGGTAACTAAGGAAATAAAAATTGTTTTCTAGGAAGAGATGAACCCTCAAGATACTTCAGTCTGCTGATGTATCTTCTGTGCTGTTGCTGCCTGGATTTTATTTGCTCCAGACTAAAGGCAGGCCTTCCAACATGAGGATTGTTCATGTGGAAGTTGCTGCTGCTTTCAGTCTAGCAGAACTGTGCTGGGCAATTCCCAGGGCCTGGTGTAAGCTTCTTTCTACTAACTTCTTAATTATCTTAGCAAGGCATGCCCTGTATTTGATCTAGCTCAGCCATCCACTTGGATGACTCACAAAGTTGAATTTACTGAATTGGAAAGGAATGCAAAGCACCCAGACAACATTGGCACTGCACAGTGTGGGGGGAAGAGCTTCAATACAACAGGAAACCAATCCATCTGGTGCTTTTCATCTTGTTCTGCAAATAATCTACATGGTCTCATTGCCCATGCCTGTTCCTATGAACCTGTGATCCTCAGATCCTTATCCCAACTGTGTCAGTGCAATTTTGCTCCTTTGAGTTCTGTGTATAAATTTATGAGTTGCAAACCAACTGGGAATGGCTCGGTGCAGGGGAATTTTCTAGATGTGCTAAGAGTACTAGCTCCCTTCTCATCCCAGCACTGGGAAGAAGCCAAGGATCTCTGCAGCAGGGACCAGGAGGACTCTGAGACCACCCTATGCACTGGAAGCCAAGTCTTGTGGGAGCACTGGGGCTCATGCAGCTCAGTACACATATGAATTAGGGCAGATCCCTCTTTCCATGCATGTGCATTGTATCTTGAAGTGTAAATCAGGAAGAGCAGTGGCAGATTGAGTCAAATCTCTACTTTCCTCAGATATAAGAAAAGGTAAACGATGGCAATATTTGTCTTAGAGCAGTCTTGTGCAGCCTCTGGTTTGCGGTCCATGATGGAATCATAAGACATGGGAAGGTGACAGCAGACATGATGGCAACAAAACAACCTACCCTCTGGTCATGGCAAGGGGAACATAACTTTCCTGACTGGCAATGCTCAGGTGAAAGTGTGCAACTAATGACAAAAAGAGCATTTTTGAAATGCAGTATCATTTTGCTTAATTAGTACAAAGCATGCCATTTCATTCTCGCTCTCCCAGCCTCCAAACAATATGGGTTACAAGAAGGACAGTCACTTCTCTTCCACCACAGCATTAGGTAGTACTTTGATTTTAAAATGGCTGAGAAACACAGCTTTAAAACATTCAGCCTGCTAGCCAGGATTGATCCTGCGGGAAATAGCTGCTGTGAAGTATAAACAAGTTTTGAAAACATAATGGCTAAGAGCCGACTGTAACCAGCTGATATATGTAAGCAAGCATTATTGTTTGGTGTTTTTAAGTAGTGTTTAATTAAAACAGGGTTGCTACTGCTCTTGAACGTTGTGGCTGCAGCAAAGCCCAGAACAGGTGGCTGACTCTTCTCAGAGAGCCATTCCCTGCTACTATGAGAGGTGCTGCTCTCAGCTGTGCTTGTAGAAACACAGTTGCCTTGGTGTGTATCTGGTCAGCTTTGGTTTTGTATGAGAGCACAAATCTTCTGGCAGGTGCATGGTTGTCGTTATGGGGCTGGGGACCACAGGGAGAGCTGGAGCTGGAAAGGGCTCCTTCCTGCGGGGTCAGCACTGGGGCTATTCTGCAGCTGAAAAAATGAAAGGGTAAATCCAAGTCAGATAGTACTGAGAGAGGTTATGATTTCCAGGGTTTTTTTCCAACTAACCCCCAAAATATTTCTGTTTGGAGTGCTATAAAGAAAAAGGAAAGAAAAGGTTTATGAGTGTGTCCTCTTTACTGAGTGTTGGAGCAGTTAAGGAACTTGTCCAGGTCTCCTGTCCCTGCTTTGCCCAAGGAGGAGGCAGTTGGGAAACCCTGAACATCTCCTCTTGAAGTTGTTCCACTTTGGATAAACAATTAACATTTACTAGAAGAGGGACTGGTTGCTCAGGAAGTCTCATCTCTCAAAAGCAGACCCACCAGGCTACTGATTCATGCACACACGTGTACGCTCTCTCTCAATGAATAGTTAATGTTTTATTAAGAGTGGAGCCAATCCAAGGGCATGATTCAAATCTCCTCCCTGGACCCAACACTTGGCTTTCAGCTAATATGCTTTTTGTTCCACCAAAAATGTCATTGCTTTTACACAACTCCTTCTTCTCTCCTAAATGCCCTTCTTTGTTTCAGTTGATTTTTGTTTTGTTGTTTGCCTGGACCTTACCCTCTTCTTTGCTCCTTTTTACCCTGAGGGTAGGACATCTGTGGCTCCATTATATTTGAGGTTAGTCAAATCTGTGTAAGGGCCTAAGGTAGGTTTTCTTTTGAACCGAGCTGGGGAGTGCTATGGTGTTCCCATCTCCAAGCTGTCTTCCCGAACACTGAGAGCAAACTGACCCTTGCCTGCTCTATGGTCCCTCAGCAAGTGTGTGGAAAATTCTGCTTTGGAAATTAGCAGAAGTTGAAGGGTGTGTTCAACCTTCAATAGGCCAATTTTCACCACTGTCCATTGCCTTCTTCTGCCCCTCTCAGGGCAGTTGCAAAGCCGGGGATGGCAGTTCCCCAGAAGGAAACAAATTACAAGTGATAGCCAGCACTTACAGGGTCACCCTGCACTGCTTTGCAAAGTGAGAAACTCTGAGGATTTACAAATAACTTTGACTCTGGAGAATATAACCCCAGCCTAAACCTAAACCTAACCTGAACCCTACACACAAACCATTAGGGATTTCCAACTGCTTTTCATAACTGCAAGCTGTAACTCAGGCTGAGACGTTTCAACCAGGGTTTTGTGCTAAGGTTGTAGATACCTTTCTCTGCCCACATGGTGACATTGATATGCATGATGTTGCATGCATAACGAAGCTGGTGAAGGTTCTAGAGCACAGTTCTTATAAGGAGTGTCTGAGAGAGCTGGGGTTGTTTAGTCTGGAGAAAAGAAGGTTTAGGGGAGACCACTCTAGGGCTCAGGGGAGATCACTCTCAGACTCAGGAGAGATCACTCTCTACTACTACCTGAAAGAAGGTTGTAGGGAGGTGGGGATCTGTCTCTTCTCACTACAAGTAACAAGAAATAGGACAAGAGGAAATAGCCTCAAGTTGCACGAGTGGAGGTTTAGATTGGATATTAGGGAACATTTCTTCACTGAAAGGGTTGTCAAGCATTGGAACACGCTTCCCAGGGAAATGGTGGAGTCACCATCCCTGGAGGTATTTAAAAGATGTGCAGATATGGCATTTAGGGACATGGTTTGGTGGTGGTGGTGCTAGCAGTGCTAGGTTAATGGTTGGACTTAATTATCTTAAAGGTCTTTTCCAACCTAAATGATTCCCTGATTCTAAATATATCCTGTTCTCTGAGGATGGAGGTGGATGAGAATGTGGCAGTAGGGCTGAAACAGCATAAGGAGATGAGGCTGTTATCTCTGTATTGGCTGTTGTCCTGACTGGTTGGATCAGTCACAGTCCGGAGAAGAATTAATGGCCACCCTGTGGCTGATAGCAAGATCAGTGGCTAAGTGGCAATTACAGGTCTGGTCACTAATTGAAATTCAGATGTAGCCATGAACATTATTTTTTAACCCTCTGCTTTCCTTCCTTCCCTCTTTTTTGGCCAACATGTCCCTTCTAGCCAGCCTCTGAATCCTTGAAGACATTGGTAGTCTGTTTTACCTCTATGTGGTGATAGCAGAGCTGCATAAAACAATTGTAAAAACACGCACAGTAACTGGCTCCCTGTCTAACCAACTCCCATCTGTTGAGAACTGCAGTGATAGCATTGATAGCCCAGAGCCATTAAACTGTTCCATATGGGAAACTTTGCCATGTACATAACCTTGCCCACCACAAAGCCTAGCAAAGGAGCTATGATGTTAGGAAAAAACAATACAAATCAAGACAACTGTTAACTTATTGGGAGAACACATAAGCAGTCTGCCAGTTGTAAATTATAAATTCCAATTGCCCACCATGCAGGTGGTGGAGACAGGAATGCTCAGATCTCGGACCATTTGCACCTACTGCTTTGATTCATCTTGATAAAAGGAGGTTTCATGTCATCTGCTGTTCTTCATGTGGACCAAGTTGGTTTTTGTGATTCAAAACAAGGTAGGGCTGTATAGTTCTTACCAAGCTTTACGAACTGCTGCCTCCTGTGTATGGCTTTGCAAATTGACCTCTAGTCTAGATTTCTGGGTTTTTTAAAGTACAATCATTATGTCCTTAAAGTGCTTCCTCTATTTTGTCATTGCCTCCATCCCCCCCACACAGTGTGAGCTCTACTTCTTGCTCTCTGAATAAACTTCCTCTTATAGAAAAATCTGTAACACACCCCACTACAGTTTCCACTATTGTATATGGTTTACTTTTATCCCAAGTAACATTTGAGCTAACTTGGGTGATGAAAAATAAATTAAAATTCAAGTTATGCTATACAAGCCATTTTTGGCTAAGTTTCGCCATGGTACGGAGAGAAAATGAATGATGTAATTACATTGAGATTTAGTGCTTGGTTAAAGGGCAGGATCTCACAGGAAATGCAGTAAGAAGGAAAAGTCATTCTGCTTTTGAAAACCGTAGCAAATGTTCCCTCCAAAACTTACTGGCTGCCATTTGCCTTCTGCTTTGCCAATGCTTTTATTAGTTACTTTGTAAAGGTGCCAAAAACACCAAAGAACCCAGGAAGTTTTATTACAAGTGTGGTTCAAGTCTCTCCTAGGTGTGATGGTTGTGCAGAGACTATTCTGTAAAAGAAGCTGAGCAATGCCACCTCAAAGTCCATGCTGAGATGAGGAAATTACACCCTAGCCTCCAGCTAAGGAAAGACATGTATGAGCTATGTCACCCTGGCTAAAGAGGTGATGGTCCCTCTAAGGAAGCATAGAGAAAACAACCAAACTGAAACAAGCTCTGATGATTTCCTTGTGTAAACCCTTGCTGGCCTTTGTTTGGTCTGTGCAAAATGCAGCCCACCTGCATTTTTTCCACATCTGGTCCTTGCCGCTGCTTGGCTGACTTGAAAGTGTGTTGGGAGTGGAGATGCATGGGCTGTCTCCCACTGCTGAATTCGCAGCACGCCTCCATGTGTGACACAGCTGAGAGTTTAGTTGCTGGGTTGAAACCAGGTCCTTTTTGAGCGGTGAGGCTGGGCCATGAAGCCTGCAGCTTCCACCCTGATTTAGCTCCTGAAACATCTAACCATAATGAAGCATCTCTGCCTCCTCCAGAACCCTGCTGCCACTTTTGTGTCTTTACAGAAGTCTTGTCCTCTCTTTTTCTAGTAGTATCATCTCCTTCTAGAGCTTACTGGATCCAGGCAAACTGAAAACATTATGCCACCAGCAGGGTATAAAATTCCCATTTTTCATAAGAGTCTTACAACATATTTTTAAAAACCCAGCACAAACCAACAAACCCAAAAAACCCCAAAACAACAAAAAACAACACCCAGTGGGGGAGACATTCTGGGAAGCTGGCATTTTTCATATGCAGGCCAAACAAAAGCCTTCCCCTTCAGTAATTGAAATACAGTTAGAAAAACACAGCTGTGACTCATTCAAACTCTCCTCTAGGATCTGTGAGCCAGGGGGCTGAAAAGAAGGTCGCTCTGTACCAAGTTGCAGCCTTACAGTGCATGTAGAATTTGCAGCTGCTTTCAGGATGCTTCCTAGTCTCTTCTTAACTTACAGACTTTTCAAATAGTAGATATTTTAAGATTTTTCTGCAAAAAGTTGGAAGAAATATCCTTTATGTTCTCTCCGTTCTTAAGGTTAGGGTTTTTTCCTCTTCTTTTACAGATCTGGCAGCTCTTGGTATTTTCTTTCCTGCTGTAATTGTCATACTTTAACTCTTTTTTTTAAATCTTTCTAATGACCTCATTTTTATGAGCTTGTAGGACATGTTCCAGCCAGCAATATGTCAGCAATTCTTGCCCATGTACCTACTTCTGCATGAATGCAATCTGCTATGCTGGAGGTATTTCCCCATCTCAACAGGCAGTGAGCAGTGGGGAGCAGATCCTCTGGCTCTTGTTCAACCAAGACAAGGCTGAAGTTCACCAGCTGGAGGAGAGGAAGGGTGATAGGGTTGCTGCTGATCCTCTCCATCCATGGGAAGGTCTCTTCTACTCCTCTGTTGAAATAACATTGGCCAGTGGTCCCATTTCAGCAGCTTCAGGACCAAGTCCAAAGTGTGGGACCTCTTCCTTCAAAAGCAGCCATGCTGACTGCAATGTAGGCTGGAAAAGACCTAAGGATGCTATTTGTTTATTTAAAACAAGCTGTTGCACACAAAAAATGGAACAGCTCTTCCCGTGATTGGAGAGAGAAGAGCAAAAAATTAACCCAGAGAGTGTCTGGTAAGCTACCACTTTGGCTGGCAAATCAGTCAAAAAGCAGTCTGTTACTGCTTTGAGCTGGTGCTTGGGTTAGAAACCTGGGGATTTTGTTTTGTAGAGACACTCGGACTATTTTAAACAGTATTTTGGCAATACTAACGATAAAATACCAGAAATATTTAATCTCCACTCCACTTATCTCTTGTTGACTTTGAACTAGCACTGTGAAGAAGTGACTGAAAGACAGTGGTAAAAGGAAGATGAAATAAACATAGATGGAAAAAATACTACTACACAGTGTATAGCAGATAGTATCAAGAGTGCCCTTTAAAAATGTGAAAAAAACCCTCCATTAAAAAAGAGCAAGAATACTTTTTTGTGTCTTTAATATGTGAGCTGTAATAGTTTCTAAAATGATGTTTCAATTAGCTATGATTTATTTTCTGCTGTTACGCACTTTCCTTTTCCGTGATTGTTGTGCTATATTCTATAATTGCATTCTGATGATATTTCAGCCCGGGTTTTAAGTCTGTGGCTCTCCTGCAGCTTCCCTCCCGTGGTGAGAATGACGCTGCAAGGCCACGCATCATGTTCTGGTTAGTCTTTGAGATCCTTTCTGAATGATTTTGGCCTCAAGAAGGCTATTTGTGAAATAAAGTTAAGGAAAGCAGTTCTCATTCATAACACCTCCCTTGCCTTTTAAGGAAGACCTTTACAGCCAGTTTTCCTCTTGTTTCCTATCAACATTTTTTCATAGAGGAGTGAAACTGAGGTGCTGCCCACCACCCTCTCCTCTGAATTCTCTTAAATGAGCAGGAACAGACATTGCAGTTCCAGCTGGCCAGTAAACGGAGTGTGAAAAAAGCGTTACCTTTCTATTTTAAAACAGAACAGAGCTTTAAACTGCTGTACATAGAGAGATTATGGGCATTGAAACAGTAAAATAGCATATATCCTGTGTAGCAGATGGTGGGAGATGAATATTTCAGCCTTTCACAATTTTTACTCAATTTTCCTCAAGTGTTTTATATAGCTCCTCTGAGACACCTTAATTGCTATAGGATACCCTCTCTCAGCAAAGATTTCCGAGAGTACTGCCAGTTTGCAATACAAGGAAAGACAATACTTAAGCAAAAGCAACATCATTAAAACAAAGCCCCTCTTTCCATTTAAGAGTCTGATTGTACTCCAGTAAAGGAATAGACTTAGAGTACGGTGAGACAATTCTGAAATTATATAGTGTTGGGTATAAGTAATGCTGCAGACTCCTGTCAGGTATCTGTTGCTATGAACTGAAAATACTTTTTGGTTCAAATGGCCTGGAGAAGCTCCAGTTCAGAGGACAGCAAGGGGAGTGGGAAGCAGGAATAGCTGTACTCAAAGTACCTGGTTCTGAATATGTCAGTTTGGTACTTCCAGCCCCTGTTGACAAACCACTGGTAGGCTCGTGATAATACCAGTGGCACAGGGAAAGTCTTTGCTGTGTATGTCCAATAAGATAAAGGAAAAGTAAAAAAAAATAAATCATTTAGTAGTGACCTGAATATAGAGGATATTTCAGTGGTGGTTTCTTTTTTCCTTCTTTTTTTTTTCTTTTTTTTTCTGCTGTTGTTGTCTAACAATTATGCTGAACAGGTACCTGCTGCCCCAGGTGTGGCTAAACGAGCATAGTAGGACATACACCTGTTATTTGTGAGCTCTCACAAGCTCCTGGAGTAGAAAGAGATCTCTTTGGGATGGGTGGTGCAGAGCTTTTCTGTTTCTACTGAGAAAAAAGCACTGTAAACATTTGATCTGTCACTTGACGATTGGCCAAATCTCACATTGTTCTGGCCCAGAGCCAAGTCAAATCCTGCTGTGATCCCTATGAAGCATTGAGTAGTCCCTGTATGAAAGTGGAACAAACTGGAATTTATCTTTCAGAAAAACAAACAGAAGTATCCCCTCAAAATCTAGAAATTTCACTGTCTTGCCCTTATGTATCTGTTTGCTACCAGTCCCCAGAAGAAATCTCTAATGCCATCAGGAACTCAGCCCACCTCTAGGATGAGTGACTACTTAGTCATGGTGTGTGGAAAGAATTTGGAGAGAGACGAAGTACCAGGTGTGTCTGTGCAAAAAGAAGCTGTAATCTGGAGACTGCTGCTGTCAGTAAAAACCTGCAATTCAAACTCCACCGTCCTTTTAGAGGTTTGTTGGCTGTAAGCCGAGCTCCATCTCTAACTTCCTAAGTGAGGATGCTGCTGTAGTATCCTTGGAGGATGCAACTTGCGAAGGGAGACAGAAGTCTACAGCATGATACGATCAAAATCCCAAACTGAACTTGCAAATGATATGATTTCATGAAATATCCAGCTAATTAAACAGCAAAATCACAGTAGCTTACGATTTCAGCCTGGAGTCTGTTACTAGTCCCACTATTTGTCTTTTATATCAATGATTTCTCTAAAAATCTGTTGGCGTCACGAATCAGCATTATTCACTACCAGCATTATTCATCATAGTGCAGGTCCCCCAGCCCTTTTAACCCAGGTCATAATCAAGTTTTCTGTATTTTTTTTTAAATATTAGGGATACAGTGTCTTATTTGGTCATTGTTTCCTTACTGTCCTCCTCAATATAAGTGTTTCCTTTGTATTGCTTATAGGTCTGGTTTTACAGGAGATTATGTTCTCCTTCCCCTCTCCCCTGGGTGTGTAGTTACTGGAGCTGCTGGTGTGTGAGAGCACGGCTTTTCTATCTACAGCACTGAAGCTTGTGCAGACACAACCTTTGCTGCAAAACCAATCCCACAGCATTTCGTGCAAGTGTGCCATTTCCTCCTTTCAGACCACAATATGAATGTGGTCTTTCACATGTTACAACTGGAAACATTTGAGAATTTCAGTAGGATAAATTTTTATGAAGTTACATGTCCCTTGCAGGTGGCACTGCTGTAGCACAGGGAACTTACTCTTTCCATTTCCCCTCACTTCTAATCCATGTGTGAAGGCCAGGCAAGTTCCTTGGCATCATCTTGAACATTAAGAAAGATGCCTGATTAATGCATGTGCACATGCAGTGCTCCACAGAGATGTGCCTGGTTAACATTAATGCTGCTGTCAGTAACGAGCTTTCCGGAAGACAGGATACTCAGCCATGCTCAGAAGCACAGCACAGGCCATGCCTGGGGACATCAGGCACACCAATGGAGTCTGCCTGGCTTTCTGTCATGATGGGCTTTTATGGAAGGTGAGCAAAATATCATTTGTGAGTGTGAACATTTTGCTTGCTAGTGCATTTGTTTTGGCAACTGGGAAGACACCCACGTATGCTTGTTCCCTTCATAGGTAGCACCCAGGGACTGCAAGCAGATATAGGATCATGGATAACATGAGGATGATGGAACAGAGGACGTAGCCTCTGCGCGGTAACCCTTGCAATCACATGCAGCTGTCTAAATTTAGGCAGCTAGTGCTAGCTGAGATGTCCCAGAATATCTGAGACATCCTCAAGGAGCTGGAAGCAGTGACACAGGAACTACAGGAGGTCCGTGTCATGCTGGAAGTCAGGCATCTCCAATGCTTGAGCTCCTGAAAGAGCACGAGAAGCCCAGCAGCTGAGTTGCACCCCTAAGCTGGTACGCAACAATGAAAATATGATTTAGTCCTTGGCAAACTGCTTTCTGTAGATGATCAATGTTAGTGGGAACACAATTTAGTCTGAATCAGGCAGTATTTCAGTATTTTTGGTTGCTTTTATGCCTTCTTTTGTGGATAGAAACATCTCTGTTATGTCATTAAGAGAGTCATCAGCAATGAGGCAGTATTTGAGCCCATTTAACAGGCCATGTAGACTACCTTAATGCCTCAGTAACAATGCAAATGTTGCAAACCAAGGCTTCCTGCAATGCACTATTTTGAAATACTAATAATAAGGGGATTTGTCTTGCTAGTGTGCAGGACTGTGTTCCCAGCCAGTCTAAAGGCTGTGGCTTGCCTTGACCCCTCGGGGATGGCCATTTGGTTTCTTCTGGGGAAGATGAATGGTTCTGCTTCTCCCTCGGACATGCCAAGAGCTAAGCAAACACAAAGAGTTGGTATCCTCTTCCAGGCACCAGCACTCACAGCCCCTCCTATTTTCTCTTTCTTATCACCTTCCCACTCCGTGTCTCCATAAATATGACAAACACTGCTGCGTTACACAAGCTCTTCTGCCACAGTGGAAACATCTGTAGCCTGATCGCTCCTGCAGAAATGCGACTTGGAGGAACC
>NW_010195741.1:85406-111125 GCF_000695765.1 Mesitornis unicolor
GCGAAACCTCTCTTTCAAGCCCTCAGAGGGGCCGGGGAGGGAGAGGACACTGGGTTTGACACTAGTTCTGTGTTTTTCAGGGATTTTGCAGAAGAATGTTGTGTCTGATTTTGTGGATTGTCAAAATGAAGCCAGATGGCAGTGGATTAGGTGTAATGCTGCTTTGTTGTTCTTGGGTTCACAACCACGCTTCTCCTTGAGCAAGGGAGACCTCCTCACGCAGCAGCCCCAGCCCCATGTGCCACAAAGCCCCCCTTCCCATGGGCTCCCAAAAATGCTGCTCTGGAGGCAGGGAGAGGGGAAGCTTTATTTTGGTGAGGGCTGCTAATTGGGAACTGTTTACGTGACATTTCTCTTGCCTAAATTATTCACCAAGAGCCTGTTTGCTGTGCTCTCCATCTGACAAGATACGGGTATTTTGCAATTGTAGTGATAGGTTTCCTTGCTGAAATGAGGTTGCTGGGTGAGCAGCTGAGCTACTGAAGCCTGGTTTCTTACAGATTTGTCTGGTAGCTGGATTTCCTGATGTTTAGAAAGGCGTGAGTTCAATTGAAGTGTTTCCCATGAGGGATTCAAGTATTTCAAGTCTTTTGTTGATTCTTCAGTGTCTAATAAGAGATGTATTTATGCCTCAACCTTTCTGTCCATGTGAATGCTTAATGGGGTCTCTTTCCTCTACCACTCTGCCTTATTTTCTTTATACTTATGGACACATAATATCTTTGAGATCATTATCCTTTGTCAAAGTTAGAGTGCTGAAAACAGTCGCTGTATCTGAAGATACAGAGGCAGGCAAGCAGGCACAGAGAAAGAGGTGATTGCCTCAATTTTGTTTCCCTAGAAAATTGAGTTAGAGATAAATTATTAATTGCGGAGAAGGTGAATTTAAAATTAGGATGCTGAGTTATCTTCTAGTTTCTTAATTAAACATAGACAGGGAGAGTAATTTCTTGTTAAAAAGATCATTCTTCCCAATACTTTCTTCACCTGGCTTGAACACCTTTTTTTTTCCAGGACAGCTTTTGACAATTTGAGTTACGGAGTGCTGTCCTGTCCCTCACCCAGATCCTCATGAGAGCTGTGCAAGCTCTGCTCCATTTGCTTGGCACATACAGACCAATGCAATTTCCCTCAGCAAAACATGTATGAAAACACCAGCAAAAGATGCCGTATATTTTTCCTTTCAGACTGCATCATCATTTCAGCCATAAGCTTAGTACTTTCAATTTAATTTACTCCTTCATGATCTTTCATTGCAATTTCAGTTTAAACCAACAATTTTTTGTTTTGTGACAAATCTGCACTTTTTCACGTAGACCAGCAAAGGTCTGTTCTGAGTTTGTCATAACATCCTTGGGCCTGGAAAGCACTCTGACGAAAACCTGCTGCCTTGATAACTGAGGAGAAACCACAAGCCAAGGCAGCGTTGCCGCTTTGTTGTGCTCTGTCCTGTTCTTCCCTAGGATAACATCTCAGCTGCGTGGAAGTTTGTCTGGAGGTCAGCTGTACTTCACAACTGTTCAGAGCATTTTAGTCTTCTTCAGCAAGTCACCATCCCTTCTCTTTGTCAAGAGTCAGCCTTTCCAGCATGACTTTCATGCCATGCACAAAGCCCTGAGCAGATCCATGTAACACTGAATAGTTCTGGATTTCCTTGTGTGGAGCTGATCTTCTGATCTCAGCTGCTTATCTTGCAATTTCTTTGATGTGCAGGCTGTCTGCGTGGCTTGCACAGAACAGTCCACCCTTACAGTGTTCAGCGAAAGAAACTAGGGGAGGAGAGGGGCTGCAATTAGAGTAATGTTTGCTCTTATATTGCGCATTGTTATAGACTATAAGACTATAGACTATAAGACTATAGATAGCCTTAAGCTAGTCATCATCTCCAAAACATAGTAAGACATGACAATTTTATGGTGACAACCTATTACCAAGATGCTCAGAAAGACTGGAGTTTTCCAGTCTTCAGTTCAGTGACTTTAGAGATAAATTTTTCCTGATTCTTGAGGAGATACCTTGGTGATGAAAAGGAAATTTTTCAAAGAATTTGAGTCCTAATACTCAGCTTGTAACCTCTACATTTCACCTTCTGCCTTGGTGGTCCAGCAGGGGCAGCCCCCACATCAGTTCTGAGTGTACTTTCATCTTCCTTGTACTAAGCTGCACAGCCCGGAAGGTATAAATTAGACATTTTCAGCTATTCCACTAATGTACTTAGTCTATTTTAAGCAGGAAATTTCACTAATGAGGTATTTTCTGTTAAGCAGAAGTAAGTTTGGATGTGTTTTTGTTTTTGTTTATTCTCCAAAGTATTTTTTCATTTATAGTGTGAGTTTCTCCCCCTCAAATTCTTCTCCTGTTTTTCTTTACTGTATCCTGTTGTAATATTCCCTTTGGAAGGTCTTTTAGAGAGTATTTTTTTACAGATTCTAAAAACTTCCTTCCTGGCATTTGCATTTTCTCTTCAGATGTCAAAATCAAAGATAATGGTCCATTGGTGGTGTTTCAGGAAGGGAGGGGTAGGCAAGGGAGTTTGCAGTCTCCGCACACTCGGCAAGTCAACGTACTTTACGTGCGGTGTGAGGGACTTAGTGTGCACCAACAGTAGTTCACTGTTAACCAGTACAAGGAGGAGACATTGAAATTCAAAGCAAGCATTTTGAAAATTGTCAGTATTTTCTGATCCATTTCCCCACATACAAAGCAGACAGATCTCCCAAGGAACTCTGTGAACATGGTGCAAATCTAAATACAAATGGCGATTTTGTCCGCAGGGAATGAATATAGACTTGTTCTGTCAGCAGCAGGGATACACATCAGGGATTCTCTGAACAACTGCTCCAGCCTGAAGCCTTTGACAGATCATAGCAACTCCATTCATATACACGTAGGAAGTGCCTCGTGTAGTGTCAGCTCTCAGCACCAGCTTCCCAGCAAGGCAGAAAGAAGGAAGGTTGGTAGCACGAGAAATGGGTATGTCAACATTGAACCTGTGGAGATTTGTGTTCAACTCCTGCCATCATATCATATACAGCAACAGTTTAGTGGCTTTGCTGTCCCAGATCTGGAATGTTTCAGAATATGTTATCAACAGAGGCCTAAAACCACAATAGCAAAATGTTCCTATGTTAGTGTTATCAATTGAGATTCAAGTAGAGGAGCTGTGATGAAAGTTCTTTTAAAAAAGCTTCTGCATTATATGCCTGGGTCAGGCTTTCATTTTTATCTTTTTAATGATTAAAGATGTTAATACAGATTATCCAGGTATAATAATGCTAGAAAAAGCACAAAAATATTCACTGAAAACATAATCAGGCACTGAAAGCTGAGTTTAAAGTTTTGCAATGTGAAATAACTTTTGTTTTCTCTAGTCCACTGAAGAGCTTTTTGTGGTTTCGCTGCAGGCCATAATACACTAAAAGGGGAAGTACTCTACAACACTGACCCAATAATATGAGATCTGTAAGTTAGCTAAATAGGGACTCTTAATGCCTTTCAATCAGTTTTGATGGAGTTGCCACTTCTCAGGCATTTCGTAGTACAATGCATAAAAAATAAATGTTTTCTTAAGGAGCTCTTCTTTGAAATGATACTTAGGCATTCACATTGTGGACTGTAGACAAAATCAATCCTACTACTACTACTAATCTTTCCACTAGAAACTGTTTGAATCTCATTCAACTTTTTGTTGAATTCTCTATATATGCATGCATTTTATATATATATTATACAGTTATATATCAATTTGTTATGGTGTTTGAAAACATGCAAGATCTGAATTTTCCAGTGTGAAGAATAAGTATAGTTAACCAAAGAGATTCTCAAGCATCAAATCAAAAAATTATGTTTTGCTGTATATTCATGAGTGCTGTGAACTCCAAGGGAAGATTTTTTTTTTTTTTTTACATTTAAGACTTCTTTCCCATGCTAGGAATGGGAGCTTTTGCACTCTCATTTTTAACATCCTCAGTAAGAGTTTTCTCTCAGTGAAAATGCGATCAGTCTTACATCTCCGCCTGCTTTCACCAACTTTGTTTAATTGCTGTTGAAAGCCCTTTTCATCTGTTAAAAGTGGTTTAAATTGTTTCTTAAATCCAAAAGTCTTTGTGGGTTCTGAAACACTGACAGGTACACAAGCACAGTTATGTGTGCTGCTGGAAACTTTAAACGTGTTTTCTCTGTTACAGAGCAAGGGTAGAAGCCCATGAAAGGCCAGGGCTTGTGCAAAATGAGGAAGGTCAGCAAACCAGCTGCTCTTCTAGCCACTGGTTTTAGACCTTTGGTTTTGTAAGTAGATCACTTTAGGAAAAGGTAGCACTTACACATTTTAGCTTTAAGTTACAGCTCTGTGCTAAATGCCTTTGCTTATCACCATATCCCAGTTTGCAATGGGCATTGCTACGGACATTCTCTGTATGTATGTATACCATGTGATATGCTTAATTTGTCTCTATGTAAATATATTTGTGGGTCCTTAAAACTTTTGTTTCTGATATAAGCTATAGTCTATGCATTGCACAGGGTCTGAACATTTTAAAGGACGATCCAGTGTTTGGTGCAGTCAGTGGGGGCTGAGGGAAACCTGCTTCCCCAAAGAGTTTTTGCCCTTGTCCTCTTACAAGAAGGCGGGTACCAGCATGGTTATCAGGCTCATCTGAGGTGACCATGGGCAGTGGCACGGCCGTTGCATATTCCCAGCAAGGGTCTGCAGAGCTTTGCAGTTTGTGCTGTGTGAAAGAAGCAGCTATGAGTGGGTAGCTCAGACTAGCACCTAGTCCTATGACTGCAAGGTGTTGCAAGTACTGCTGCAGATTGCTTTGGTTCATTGATAACTTGTGCCTGTGTAACATAAGTGGAGTACTTGCACTGATATTAAAAATTATGTTTACTGAATTATATTGCAAAGCCACCTGCAAAAACAAGGACACTCCAACACAGAAAGAACAAAGCCGAATGCCATTATTTAAATAGGGATACAGATAAGGTATCCCAGCCAGCCTATGTCAGCATCCCATGGGTCAGCATAAAATATCTCTGTTGGTTTTGGACTGATTACATACCATAGAGCAGAACAGTGTACTGGCTTGTAATATATGCTGTACTAAATGATGGAGATATTGAATAGGTGTGGAGGGGGACAAAATCTTGACTATTGGGAACTATCGCAGCTGGATTTACAGTAACAACACACAGAAGAGGGTTAAGAAAGTAAATATGGTTCAAACTCACCACGTCAGGAACAAATTAAATCAGCATGGTAGGGGATCCAAAGAGAAATGCATTTGGAAATGCTTATGTGCTGAAGCTGGGAGTCTGGGTAATAAGTTAGAGGAACTGGAATTTCTCAATAATCAAGATAAATTCAACTTAATTATCTCATCAGGTTTCAGTGCTGGCGGGACCAGTATGTCAGAATATTGTATAAGCTGTTTAAGCAGGCTAAGGGAGATAAAAGAAATTTTGTGAGAGGAATGACTTTATGTATGACCCAGTGACTTATATCTGCCTAACTTAGAACCAGGAAGTGCAGGTTTTTAAGAAGTGCAGTGGAATACGCTGATTAGCAAAGCCCAGGAGCAAGCAGGGGTGGGCTGAAGTGATATTTATTATAAGTCACTGATCTGAATCTGAAGACAAGATGAGCTACTGCTGCATGTAGGAAGAGAACCATGTAATTTTGGGGAATCTTATTTTGGAGACTTGCTGAAGTTTACATTCAGCTATGTGTGAAATATCACTAGAGTAGTGTTAAATGCTTGATGATATTTCTCTGAAACAAATAGTGTCAAACCTAGCATGGAAGAATTATGCTTTTGGGCAGCCTGATAATAGATAAAAATTAATTTATCCACTAGACTGGAAATCAGGGGTTGTGTCAGGAAGAAGTGATCATGATCTGGTTACATTCAATATAGTGGAAGAGAAAACAGTCCCAAACAGTAACATTTATTCATGCTATATTGAAATGGCCAATTTCCCAAAGCTGAGGACAGCCCTTAATAAAATTGACTGGGAAGAGAGAGGTATGAAAGAAAACTGCAAGTTTTCCAAGAGTTTGCTAAATAGGCTAAACGTTGTTAAGAGAACATGTGTAACAAAAGAAGATAGAAAGTAAAAATGTGCTTACACATGTGTACACTTGTGTTTAAATAGGTGTATATTGGTTTACGTGTATCTGTCTGTATGTGGGACTATGTATGTATTACATATCTATAGTCACATATGTGGGCATGAAGTACACAGTACTTATATATTTAAATAAAGTGTGTGACTTTATTGGAAAAAAGAGTTAGAAAAGAGGAGCTGGACACTCATTGATATTTATATGTTATGAAGTATGGAAATTAGTAGCAAAGGCTAAACCAAAATCTACTCTTGGCAAGCAAATGGTGTTTTTAATTTACATAAGGAAAAAATATAGAAATAGTGTAGATCCATCAAGGGTTGAAGGTACTAAAACTGTTAATAAGAAATGCGTAGATTGCTGAAACATCCAGTAAATATTTCAGGTTTATGTTTGGAAAGAAAGAAGATTATACACATATATCATGGGAGGATGATGAAATATTTTCCAGCCCATCTGTAATTAAGAGAATGTTAGAAAACACCTGCTTTGGGAAAACAGCTTTAGACCCTGTATAGTCTACAGCTATGCAACCAAAAAAAAAAAATAATTAAAAAATTGGCTGAGAAACTGTCTGGCCTAATGATGCTAGTTTTTAATAAATTTGAGGATATTGGAGATGTTTTCCAAGACTGAAAGCATACTCATTTTTTGCCAATGTCCTAACTGCATAAACAGGATAATTCTGATAACAACAGGGCAGTGAGCCTGACTTCACTTCCAGTAAAATAATAGAGAAGCTGATATGGGAATTCAAGTAATAAAGAACAGGAATATTATTAATGGCAACCAATGATGTTTTTATTGAACAAAGGTCTTGTCAGGTAAGCTTGGCCTGCCTTTTTTATGTATGTTTGCCTTTTTAGTTAATAAAGTAACTATATACGCATAATAGACCCCAAAAGATGTTCAGCTTGATATCCTAACATAATTTGATCAAAAATGAAGCATTTTGCATTCTTACATAAGCACATGTCATGTGGCTAAGAACTGAAGTATCAAAAGCAGAATATCAGTTAATGCAGAATATCACTAAAAAGGATATTTCTAGTGAGATTCCAGTGCCAGATCAGGGCCCAGCCCACTTCTGCTAATGTTCACTTCTTGGTCTTGCAGGAAAAATACTGAATCACCCAATGATTATATATGGTGCTACAGAAAAGGTGATCTGAATTGCCTAAAAGTAGAGTTCAGACCTAACAAAGAGTGCTTTAATACAGCCAAATGCAAAATAATAAACCTGAAAAGAGGGAAAGTGTAGCATATATACAGAAATGTAGAAGACAGTTTAGGAAAAAATTAGAGACTCTGGAAAGACTTTGGAGATCTTAATGGACAATCTCAGAACATAGTCCTAGTCCAATGGCAGGGCAAAATCTCTAGTGTGATCCTTGAGTGCACACACAGAAGGGAGTCGTTGGAGCAAGGGTCTGATTTTGTCTGTACTGTCTTGGTAATTAGGAGCAAGTTACTTAATTTCTGTGCCTCAGTTTGCCCAGTTCTAGTGAGTGAATCTGGCTTTCCTCAGTCCTTCCCTTCACATTGGAGAGACCTCTGGGAGGTACTTCGCAAATGTATTCTTCCAAAAAGGCACAGGTAATCTGAAAACTGGGGTAGGGCACAGGATTGACGTTTCCATCCTTCAGAAGGTATTCACGTTACCCTGGTCAGCAATCCACCCTTACTGTGAACATTGACAAGACAAATATCATTGTCCTGGAACTGGTTATGTAACAAGCATGTTTTGCAATTTAACTAATGAATGTGCTGAGAGCCCAGATTAATCTTTTAACTTCAACAATTTCTCCCAAAGGAAAACATATAGAGCTTGCCTATCTGTAATACTATCCTCTCCCACCAGTCAGAGTGATTTGGCCGCTCAAATGTTTGTTTTGCTTATGTACGTACAGCTCATGTGTTCACAGATTTCTCTGGAGAAGGTGGAAGGACCCAAGCTTCACTTGAGATTGTACAGCTGGGTGGGTCTGCAGACTTTCCCAGCTGTAGCCCTTCCTGATGGATGCCATGCGAACTCTTTGATGGCATGATTTTAGTTGCTGGTATGGCACAAGTTGCTGTTTGGTTTTTTTTTCCCAGTAGGGCCATATATAATTCTGTGCTCTCTCAGCCCATGAAGGCTGTCCATTTCAGAAAATAGTAGTTGTGAGTCTGGTACTATTATTGGTTCATTAATTAGGGACAAGATATTATTTTAATCCTGTGGCTTTCATTTCTTCATTATGCTCCTGTTCTTCTCAGAAGTATTCTAGAAAATGTAAAGTATACAGAAGGTACAGTAAATTTTTATGACAAATGAAACATGATTACCCTGCATAACATACACTGTGTAAGATCCTTACCATCTGCAAATTGCACCAAGTAGGTCAAATTTGGAAGTCAACATCCTATTTAAACTGTCACACTGTGGAGCATTGCTAGCTTAACATTGGTGATTAACGACTGCATAGTCCATAGTCTCATTTCCAAGTAGGCTGTCGATGGCACTCAGTAGTCCCCAGAGAGTCCATAGTACAAGTGCTTGGCAACCTTTCCTTTTGTGTTCTGTGATCCAATTCAGATTGCAATTCAGATTTTCCACAAGGAGTAAACAAGGAGAGGGAACTGACATGCAAACACTGGCCTTTGTTCTGGAGTTGTTTCTAAACCTGATTTTCCCCCCTCTAGAGTTTTTCCACATTCTCTGGTGTGCCTCTGCAAGCTGACAGATATATTTGGTGCAATCCCACGTGAAAACATTTTAACAAATGCCCACACCAGATATGGATGTGGTTGGTCACCATGGAGGCTGGGGGAGACAGTTTCATCCTAAGGGACCCCATATCTTCCTGGCTGATGTGCCATGGTCCATGAGTCCAGGTGCCATGCTTCACAGCTCTTGATGTTCCTTCCCTAGCTCCCCCTTCTTGCTGCTTGTCCACCGAGGCAGAGCACCAGTCAAGGCCACCCACCCACCCACCCACTTCCTGGTCTCCATCCTACCATTCATTCATGGAGGTCAGGGACAGGGGCGCATTTTACCATTGTGGGGACAAAACAGAAGTACTCAACAGCATTGGAGATTCCTTGTGTACTTGAAAGAGGCAGCATAGCTCAGCCCCTTGCAACATCTGTGCAGATAGGAAGGTAGCATGCACCGGATATAAGTCTTTTATTACCTCTTTTGTGACCAGTCTGCTGGCTGGTCTGGGCCAGGGACTGGAAGAGAGGAGTCAGCTACAGGCAAAGAGCTGACCTGCCCCCCGCCCTGTCTGCTCCAGCTTCACAATGCTTCACAAGAGGCTGTATGGGCAGTGTGTTTGCAGGACATAGTGATCTTTTCAACCCAATGCAGGTGGCATCCATTACAATATTGTCATCTAACATTCGATTATTACAATTTTCCATAATTTGACTTGACTTATTTTCTAACATTGGCTTGCACAGCGTCTACTGCCAATGGTTGCAATATATGTTGAAATCATTTAGTTGACGTAAATAAATGAATGAGTCTAATACAATAGCATTTACAGCACATTGTCCTCCTGGAAATAATATCAGCAGTAGTGAAGTGCAGGATATCTGCAACTGGAAAGGCCTGTCCTTATACTCATTTTTGCATAGGTTGAGACAAAGTGTATGAGTTTGTTTTAAAATTAAACAGAGATAAATATGTAACTTTTTTTCACCTCCAATACATGAAGCTATGCCACAGAATTTATCAAGCAGGTGTTATTGTACCAATCAGATCTATGAGATGCTGTTGTCATTTTGATGCAAAATAATGAATTATAGTAGGAAAATACTCTCACTTTTTTAAGCTGTTGATGAAAATCTGCCAGAGCCTTTAACCAGCTGCGCGCAAAAAAGAGAACCTGTAAATAATGCAGTGCACAGGCTGTGGTTCAGAGGAGATCCTTCTATGACCCTCCCCAGCAGTTGAAAGACAGGTTCAGTGTCAGATCTTCCATCAACAGGTACAGATCACTAGCTCTTTGTTTCAGAGTCAATAAACAACTCGCCTTCTGGGGAAATAATTTGCCTGGTACGTGTAAGGAAGTATTAATGCCGTATTCCAGAGTGAAGAATTTGGACAGGAATGGCTGCCCAAGAGGGCTGTTTGGGTGAGTAGGTGAGTGGCAAGCCTTTCTTCTGAGCAGAGACTTAGAGAGTTGAGTGGGAAGGAAAATAGGAAAACATGTCATGAGGCGGGGAAAGGCTATTTAAGCAATCCAGTAACATTGGCACGAGAACAAATGAATTTGAACTAGCCCTTAGTCTGGAGACTTAGAAAAGCCTCCCAGCAGTGGGAGGGGGTAAAAACTTGGCTAGTTTCTAGAATGGAAATTATGTCTGTAACTGAGAGTGTCTGATGTGGTCACCTGTGACAGCAGGGCTCTGGGCTTTCTGATCTAGGGCGATCAGCCTCGGAGAGACCTCCCACGTGAGGAAGGATTTAAACACATGCTTTGCTCTGTGGGGATGTATTTGCTAACGTTTAAGCTTCTGTAGCTTAAGCATGTTTTTAAAAGTACATTGCATATGCATAGTTCAATTTTGCAGATGGCTGACGCATGAGGCTTGCATATCTGGCCTTGTGACTGCCGTGGACATCTGGCCCCATGCGGGCCATGTCTCTCCGTATTGCACCCATCAGGGGATGAGCAGCAGCATTTCAGTGCTGCACAGTGCCACAGCTCCAGCACGGCACTGCTGGCACATGCCTGGGTTTTGGGCAACCAAGAACCGACAGAGCGGCTTGGCAAGGACCCACCCCCAGTTTCCTTGAGCAACTCAGAGCAGAGGTGCTGTGCTGTCAGGGCAGGAAAGGCAAATACTACAGCAAACAAGCATCCATCAGGCTGGGAGCATGACTGTCATGCATGCTGGTAGGACTTGACAGGTTGCTTGATGATTTCTTAGAATATATATTTAACAAGGGATTTTATAATCACAAGTAGCAAGTATGTTTTTAAAATGTTTGAAAGGAAACAAACTTGCATAAGAATGAATTGGAGGCCAAGACCTGGTAGCCGTAGATGTTTATATCAGAGGCAGGGGATTTCCTTCCACCTGTTTTTGGCATATACCACAGTTGCTTGCTTCAAGTCCATCTCTGAAGCTACCTTGCTTCCTGAATAACACTTCCTTCCTTAAGAGCAAATGCTTACAATGGCTGAAGCCATTACATTTATTAGTGATTCATGTAGTTGGAAGATCAGAGTTTCTTTTCCTCCATTGAAAATATGAAAAATTTTTGAAAAAAAAGATCTTTTTTGCCACCATTGCCATTGTAATTAACACTCAGCCACTGCATCACAATTCAGTGATAGAGCATTTTATCTGCAGTACATCATCTTACTGTTTTCTTGGGTACTTCTTAAAATGAAAATTACTGGGTAAGAGGGATTAAGAGTGTTTATTTTGCAATGTTCAGAAAATTAGCGGAGCTTGTATTTTCAACCAGCTGATCCCAGAGTTTTCAAAATACTCTTACATGGTTCAAGACTTAACCACCAACTTCAAACATGCAGGAACAAGGTGAAGATACAGCTTCCAAAGCACAGACTCAAGGTCAGAGCTTGTGGGCCACATCTTCATTTTCCAAGGGGAAAGCCAACATGAATCTCTTTTCTTGAAGCAGTCTTAAAGAGGGTCCATTGAACTTTATTAAATTTGAACCACATTGACTGCAAGGCTGAAATAAGAAAAAAAAAATGCAAGGAAGAGCTGGAAAATGGACTTTGGTATATGCCAAAAAGAAAATAAAAGCTTCAAATTACACTGTAGTCTGAGCAGCCTGCACATGCTTATCTGCCTGGGGGAGAAATGACCGGGAGGGTGTGGTTTTCCAAACCTTAGATTGCTCAAGTTTATGCAATCCAGCCTTTCTTTGTACCTTCTGTCATGCCATAGGCTTCCCAGTCTGACACAGCCACTCTCGTCCTGCAGAGACAGCACTGAAGGCTGAATGCGGTGCCTCTGCCTGAGCCTGGCAGTTTTACACCTGTGGTGGATGAGAGACACAACAAAGCCAGACACGTGAGTTTGAAGAGTTATATTGGGTTTTGTGCAGTTCCCACTTTTACCCTTCAGCTGGGCGTGAGTTGTTCCAGAGGAGCAAAGGTGGAAGGAAATGCTCCAGCAAACAGCCCTGGTTTGCAGCAACAGCAATTGAGCCCTAACCTCAGCTTGTGCACTCAGGAGTGCAGTAGCAAGTATTTACTGTGTCTGTCAATAGTGATTCAGTCTCCTCATAATCTAATGCAGGGATTATTTTAATAATCTCAAAGAGAAGGCCATATAATTTACCTGCATGTTGCTGCGTTTCTTGGTAGCTGGTGTTAAAATACACAGAATCGCAGAACGTTAGGGATTGGAAGGGACCTCAAAAGATCATCTAGTCCAATCCCCCTGCCGGAGCAGGAACACCTAGATGAGGTTGCACAGGAAGGCGTCCAGGCGGGTTTTGAATGTCTCCAGAGAAGGAGACTCCACAACCTCTCTGGGCAGCCTCTTCCAGTGCTCTGTCACCCTCACTGAGAAGAAGTTTCTTCTCAAATTTAAGTGGAACCTCCTGTGTTCCAGCTTGTGCCCATTACCTCTTGTCCTATCATTGTTTGTCACCGAGAAGAGCCTGGCTCCATCCTCGTGACACTCACCCTTTAAATATTTATAAACATGAATGAGGTCTCCCCTCAGTCTCCTCTTCTGCAAACTAAAGAGACCCAGCTCCCTCAGCCTTTCCTCATAAGGGAGATGCTCCACTCCCTTGATCATCTTTGTAGCCCTACGCTGGACTCTCTCCAGCAGTTCCCTGTCCTTCTTGAACTGAGGGGCCCAGAACTGGACACAATATTCCAGATGCGGTCTCACCAGGGCAGAGTAGAGGGGGAGGAGAACCTCTCTCGACCTACTAACCACCCCCCTCCTGATACACTTACACACATACTACATACTAGTATGCAAAAGTGCCATGCTTAGTTCACTACCTTTTCATAAGCTAAGGTGTTCATTTTTCTGTCTTCATTTTGCTAAGAAAGTCTATTTATTCGGTAAAGTGTGTTTAAACTCAAGTGATTATCTGTGGAGAGGTGCCATTTATTCTACTGCTGTGTTAGCCCATCATTTTCACAGAATCACAGAATCACAATTTTATTAATCCTCTGGAAATATTTCTTCCCCTCCCCCAAGTTAAAGCCCACGAAGTCTCTCTGCAGCCTTAGAAGGTAAATCAAGTCTACGTTTGCCCCTGCTGTATCTTGCAGCTTGATTTTAAGCATATAACTGCAGCTGACGTGAGGAGAGAAAGAGAATTTGGTTTAGTTTTATCTCTAGCTCATGTTCGTCTCCACTTAAACTTACACTCAGTACTTAACTCAAATCGTACATGTATATGCAGCAGTTGCAAACCTTTAAGTACATATGAACACACATAACTTCTTTCTAAGTGTCTAACTTTCTAAGTTTCATTTCTACTGATGAGCCTGATCATTCATGTGAGAACATGCCTATGCACAGATATGCCAACACACAGCCCAGGACTGTGATGGGGATACACGGACATCCTCATACACTGTAGCATGCACTTAAAGTACTCAGTACAGTAGAGGTTCAAGTACATAAATCAGCAGGACTCATTCAAATGTTTAAAGCTAAGCACATTTTGGGGTGTTTTTAATGAATAGGGGTGGACTGCCTGCATCAAGATCTCTGTTGCTTTGACATCAGCTAAGGAAAAAAAAAACCAGGAAAGGTATACATATTGGACTCGTAATTCATGCTTTTCTTGGCTGCCTGATGACTAGGAAAGGGTTCCTCCAACAGCAGGAAAAGGAAGAATATCTTAGGTGTCTGTATTGGGCACTACACAAGGCACTTGTTTTCCCCCGGTCTCCTGTAGAAGTGGAGCTCCCTGTTCATCCCACCCTCAAAAGCCCTTTTCATTTGCTCATTCAGGTTCATGCCATATCAAGCCAGCTCCACCACTTTACTGGAACAGCACTGCCTATTTTCTGCCACTGTTAGAAAAGCAGAAATGCTGATCTGAGCCAGGAGTCACCATCAGGCATCTGGAAAGCTGCTGCCTTGTGAGTAGTTGTATCCTCAACACGCCAATCCACTTTCCTGAGACTGAAAATTCCTCTTAAGGAAGTAATCTGTTACTAATTTACTATTTTATACTCTTCCACCCCAAACCTCAGAACCCATGTGTATTTTCCAAAAATATAAATGGAATCAATCTGGGGAAGCTTGTCTCTTCGTTATCTTTTTCTTGACACCTGAAAATATTCTTTCTCCTTCTGCTAATTCCTATTACTTGTTCATGAACCTGTACAAGTGTCCTCCCTCACACGAATTCTGCGTTTTGAATGAATGTTCCAAGCCCATGTGTTTGAGCATGAACTGCATCAGGACTTCATTGTAGCACAGAATTGGAAGGAGGAATATTCCTGGCTCTGGGTTGTGATTTTCTATCTGAAGAGAAAATTGAATTGTCTTTTGGAAGGAGTTTGAAGGCGCTGGCATCTTCCCCAAGCATAGCTTTTCCTTTGCAAAATGTGAATAAATCTTGCACGCAGGATGAGATGATAGATTAGCTTCATTTCACTGCAAATGAGGAAATTGAACAACATTGTTTCCAGCAGGAAGGAAAATTAGTAAAGGCTTTCAAATGCGAAGTTTCCACCAGGCTGGCTGCTGGAGGGAAGCAGTCAGATATTTCTAAAGCCATCAGTCCTGTCTGCAGGGCTGGGTGCTGCAGCCTGGCCTATCTCGCTCCTCTCACTGCAGACAGAGCCCTGCAGTTGATTTTGAGGGACTCTGTGGCCAGAGCCTTTTGAGGAGCCAAAGAGGACCCTCTCTGGTTAGAATAGCCAGACACTGGTATCGTACAAGGCTGCCTGACTTTGCACTGGAATTTTTGCTCTTAGAAACTAGGATGCACAAAGACGTAGTGATCTTTCTGAGGCTTTCCTTAAAGGCTCAAGCTGAATCTGTAAAAAAGATCATTACCTGAATCATGTGATTTGAGGGGACTGAACATGGAAGCAGAAACTTTCACCTTCTGTAAACGTTCAGGGAATGGTTGGTTGGTAGCTCCTGCTGGATGCAGCTGCCTCTGACTTCATACTCTTGCCATCCCTCTGAAGAAATGCTAATTATTCCTCTACAAGGATATCAAGGCGCAGAACACCCTGAATTTTGAATACAATTCTAGCCCACTTTTTGCTTTCTTTCCCCTAGTCTTTTTGCTTTCCATACCTACAGATAGATGGTATGAATACCACCGAGACGATGATGTTAAAAAATATGGATAATGCTGTTGTTTTATTTGCTGTTCTCCTTCAAAGCTGATTCTTGTTTGTAGCTCTGTGTACTATATATTTAACAGTACCAGTTCACACAGGATTTTTCAAATAGAACTCCATGCTGGAAAGGATCTTGTAGCATAGCTCTGAGTTTTCATACTTTCAGTCTGAGGAGTCACCTAATCATAGTACTGCGATTTAAAAGAAAACCACAGTTTAGATACAGTCAAAAAGGGTCTGAGGCACTGAGCTATTGGGTTGGGCAAAAAGTAAAATGTAACTGTTTTTTTAACATATAGACATACATGTCTTGAAATGTAGCTAACTTCATTATAAACTGCGAATTCATTATGTAACTTGAAAGCTGACAATTTCAAGCTTGTTTTAGAAAAAGAAAGTGGATAATATTGTTAACAATTATTTATTTGGCATCGATTTCAAAATGGAAAATCAAATGGAGCATTTTCATTATATTTTCTGTATTACTTCTGAAAAGGAAAAAACCACTGTGCAAGCTCATAAAAAGTTATGTGATGCATATGGTGAAGATGCCTTAAAACTACGGCAGTGTCAGAATTGGTTTGCTAAATTTTGATCCGGAGATTTTGATGTTAAAGATGCACAACGCTCAGAAAGACCAAAGTTTGTAATAACAAAAAAAGACATTGATCAAATCCAATCTGTGTTAAATGACACAAGAGATTGCTGATAATCTTAACATATCAAAATCGAGTGTTGAAAACCATTTAAAACAACTTGGATACCTTAGAAAGCTCAATATTTGGATTCCACATGACCTCAAAGAAGTTCATCTCACTAAATGCGTTGACATCTGCAATTCTTTCTTGAAACATGATGAAAATGATCCATTTTTGAAATGTATGATAACAGGCAATGACAAATGGATCATCTACAACAACGATGAATGAAAAACATCATGGAGCAAGTGTGATGAACAAGCTCAAAGCACTTCAAAAGCAGATATTCACCAAAGGAAGGTTATGCTGTCAGTCTGGTGGGATTTCAAAGGTACTGTGTATTTTAAATTGCTTCCAAGGAACCAAACTATTAATTTGGATGTCTACTGTCATCAGCTGGATAAATTAAATGATGCCATCAAACAGAAGCGTCCAGAATTGGTGAACTGCAAAGGTGTTGCATTTCTCCATGATAACACTAGACCACATACAAGTTTGGTCACTCATCAAAATCTGTTGCAGCTTGGACAGGATGTGTTACCACATGCACCATATTTGCCAGAGCCAGCATGATCAGACTGTCATTTGTTTTGTTCTTTACAAAACACCTTGAATAGTAAAACCTTCACTGCTGATGAGGATATAAAATAGTTCTTGGAACCGTTTTTTTCCAAAAAAGATAAGAACTTTTTTTAGCACAGAATCACAAAGTTGCCTGAAAAATGACAAAAGGTAATTAAGCAAAACGGACAGTGTATTGTTTAATAAAGCTTTTGCTTCCCATGAAAAATTCATCTTTCATTTACCCAGAGAAAAACACAACTACTTCTTGACCAACCCAGTATCTTTGACTTGTAGGAGTAATACCAAAGAAATAAAAAATCCCCTTGCCAGAGTGCATGCAGCAGATCACATATGACTGTGTGGAAGGATGCAGGAAGCAGGGCAGTTTGAGCACATAATTTCTAATTGGTTTCTCATCATGGATTAAGCAGCACACAGTTGGTCTCCACACCCACAGAACTGGTTCTGGAAGCAGATACTAATTCAGCCACAGACTTAAATATCTTTCCCAGGCTGGTGTCACTCGTGTGTCCTGGCTGACAAAACATTAATAGGCCTCTTCATTTTAAGGAAGATGTTACAAAGTCATCAGCAAAGCATGCATGTTTATTAGCAGTGGACTTTGTCAGGGAGTTCCCACAAAGCCTCAATTAAAGCAGTGGTGAATTAAGTCCAGTGAGTAGTACCATATTCAGGGATGCTGTTTCCCAGCACTAAGCAGATGAGGGCAGAACCAGGCTTTAGAAGATGTAGCTGAGGTCCTGGTCACTATAATAAACAAAATACATTTGCTGAGACATTTATTGGACAGGGATCTTAGTCATTATCCTCCTACAGAAAGTTGTCTTGGAACAGAAACTGCTGCACTGCCCAAGCTAGAGAGCTGCTTCCACTCCTGTTTGAATACCTTGTGTTTCCCCAGTCCTTTCCATTTGAAAGATGGTTATAAGCATTAGCACACAGCCCACTCTCAGCTGAACAGTAGGGACTATCAGCAGATGTAAATGGGTGCTGTCAGCACTACTCTGTAAGGGAGATAACTGAGGGAAAGACAGTATGCTGTTCGTTCAAGACCCAAAAAGTAACCAGTGTTAGCACCAGAGAACTGATAGTCAAACCACAGTAGCTGGACTGCTGGGTTCAGCCTCTTCAGCGTGCAAGACACTTCCCTCTTTCAAGCAGTGTCTTTCTTAAATGTGAAATTCTGCATCTGGCATTGCAAAACTTCTGTAACTTCATCCAAACTTCTTTCCCTTGCCTCTTGAAATTTCTGTTTCCAGCTTCATGTAGTCCATTTGCCCATTAACTAGGAGGCTGCCTCTGGGCTGTACTGCTCTCCCAAGTTGTTTTAATGTACCCTGCCTGGGCTTCTGCCCTCCTTTTCCTGGGTTCTGGAATAGGACTAGGCCCCAGCAGCTGTCACCCCGGGTGGCAGGCAATGCTTTCAGGTTGTGTAATTTTAAAGAGCAGAGTGTCACTGTTTCATGCAGTCCTTCAATAAGGACTGTTTTTCTGGCTAGAATTTGTTTATTCAGTCATTTTTTGTGGATTAAAGTGGCAGAAGGAGGAAATAGTAAGACATAGATATAATTTAAGTTTTAGACATTTACAGACCTATAACTCAATTAAATATTATATATATAATCTATGATTTATTAGTAGTATTATTATTAAATTATATATACAATAATAATAATTACATACAAATGATAGTATGGGAGTTACAAGCAACATAAGTGTACTTGAGATACAGATTATTAAATCCTTGCTTTGCTGAATTTGCTTAATTTTGCCATTGAGCCAGAGGTTTTACCTAAAGCATTCACTTTGGTTAGTCTACAAGCTTCTGACTAGTCACACTGGGGAGACGGCTACTGCAAGTTGCTCCTGTTCCCTGTGGTTGCATGTTCATAAAGCAGAGGATGCAGTCCTAGAAGTCAAGAGTTTGTGAGGACTTTCTGAGGACAAGGACCGCCTTTCTCGGGCAGGTCTGAGAGCATCTCTGTGGCCACATTGCTGCACAGGACTCTTGTGACAGACGCTGGGCATCAGCATCCCAGGAGCCTGGCCCCGTGGTGTGGGAGCATTCAGCAGCCCCTTCCCCTGCCCACCTCACCACGCTGCAGCCTGCTCCTAAAAAAGGTCCCCACAGGGTGTTGTGAGAACTCATTAAGTAGTTTGTCAAGCATTAGGAGACTCCTGTATCAGAGGAGCAGTTGTAAAGGCACAGTGTAATTAAAGCATGGCTTACTTCATTAGGTGTTATTAGCAGGGTTATATATCACGTGTTCAGCACTTTGTGGTTATTAAATGTTATCTCATGGTCACATGTGAGAAGATGCTGTGTGGTCTGAGGGCAGCAGGCACCGTGGCCGTGGGAGGCAGGGTGAGGTGTAAAGCTCCCATGTCCATCGGGCTAGAAGTTCTCCACACTACTTTCTGCCCCTGCCCTTTCCCTCCTCAGCAGCTCTTCCCACCTCTGGCGCTCATCTGCCCCACTGATCTCCTTGGGGCCCTGGGAGAGGACTGTGAAGAGACATTAAGACTTGCTGTGAAGCTGTATTAAGGTTTTCACATTCCTATGCATTTAACCTTGCCTACTGTGTTGTTATTTACAAGTTAGGTAAGTAGGACAGGCCTGCACGGAGGACATGTGGTTGGTATGCTGGGTTGGTCATACAGATGCTGTAGCATTTTGGCTGTTTCATGTTGCATTGTGTTTGGCTGTGCAGAGCAAACAACTAACAGGGGAGGTACAGGTGCTCTCAGGATGTGTTTGTGCCGGCTGAGCCACTCGCATGCCACAAAGTTGAGAGTGAACCAGACAGGCTGTTCATCCTTACCAACATAAATATCATACTGCAAAACCACAATGGAGTTTGCACCACAAAAGAGATAAAAGGTACTGTAAAATGTTTTAGAGGGTGCTGAGGGTGGGGGCATTTTTGGTTAATATTCTCGGTCCCACAGATGGGGAAATGAATGAGATTATTTACCTGCTGTCTGAAGACATAGGATCTTAAAAGCATGGCGTGCAAAGCATTTTAATCAGAACAAGCAAGTCTTCTCTGAGTCTGAATGGGCACCACTGGCATCCAGGGTGCCACCATCCACTCATGCCTTCCATCTGTCCCAAGCATGATCACCCCTTTTCCTTGCTCCTTAGCCCCTCACCCCTTGCATACTGGCAGCAGCCTGCAGTCACATTGAGGGTCATTTTTTCCCTAGTGGACCAGGTTCACAGGGAAGTTTGCTGTGTCCAATCAGCTAAGTCAGCTTGGAGAGCCTCTGAATGGTATGCAACGGAGGAAGGGGTATCTTGCTCTTTTCAAAGAGGCTAGATACTCTTGGCATTGGGAACATAGTAAAAAGTTCATCCACTCATTAGGAAACCAGAAAGCAAGGAGCATACTTAGGGAGAAACATTTTTTTTCGGGTAGGTACCTCTGTTGACAGTATGGGCCATCTCAGTGCCTGTGCTACTGTGCTTGGCAAGGCATGGAAGCTGGAAGTCGGGAAGAGAGGGAAACAGACCTTTTGGATTACGTATTGGGGTTCAGTGGGCAGAAGAATTAATGAATGCTATTTCTGTGGCTTTGTCTAATAGGATGTAGATCCAGCATTAGTTTTTCATGAGAGCTGGCTATGCGCAGTTCTCTTTTCCTGCCTGTCTATGATAATATCCGGAAAAGTTTGGGTTCACTTTGCAGCCTTCCTTTTGGTGGGAACATTAATAGACCACCATAGTGGCCTGCAGGCCCATGTTTCCTTGCTCTGAAACACAGGAGGAGAGTGGGCAGACAGAAGTCTCCCATTACAGGGACATAGCAGACACACACCTGGAGCAAGGACCAGGGATGCACTCCTTCATGCAGTTTGCATGGACTCTTGTACCTATCCCTAGCTACCAGCATCTTGAAAGGCAGCTGGGTCATGTGGTTATCCAACCACACAAATGCAGTTTTGCCATTTAGTCAAATGGCTGGAAGGAATCCAGTGGTATGTGTGAGGCTGCTCAGCCGGAGCAATCAGCCAAGCCACAGCGGTAGTGCACCTTTTGTTACATAACTAGCCATGCAATTTGATAATTTAGTGTGTGAAATGCCCATGGCATTTATTATGTCAATTAGGATGAGTACCTGTTTAGGAAGCACTTTAGGAGTCAGTCATAATTGCTCACACAGCATTGCTTTGGCCACATGATTGACTTCCTTTGAGCAGGTGAACTGTGTGCCTCTGAGGAGCAGTTATTCACAGGCTGCCCATTTTGCTGCAACTCATCTTTGCTCTTAGAGGCTTGAGCTTGCAGTTCTGGCATAAGCTGTTGATCCACGTCTGGGTTTACTGAACTCTGAATAAAAGCAAGAAACAGAAATTATTACCTCAACCAACATAGTATTTGACAACTACAGGCATGCCATCAACAAGTCTTCTCAGAGATGCTACCTTCTGCTAAGGTGAGTTCATTCACAGGGCATGTTCCTTGTAGTGTGGATAGGTTAACCTGAGGATCTCTACTGTCTTATTCAAATCTACTCTTCATTCAGATCTTGTCCAGCTATTCCTAATATTCTCAAATTACTTCTGGATTGGTTTTTTTCATTAACATGCTGAGTAAAGCTTTGTATGCATGAAGTCATCAGAAAGAGCAATTCAAGTTTGTGTGGAAGTGCGAGAGAGACAGGCAAAAAGCAGAATATATTTCCATACATTCCTAACAGGCATTTCAGATACATGACTTTACAACAAAAAACTTTTTCCAACATTGCTTTATTCTGTAAATTCCAGCATGGGCCACAGAGAAAACTGCTTTGGGTTTGTTTTCTTTTTTTTCCCCAAGAATCTGGTTCTGTTTTTTGAAGTTATTATGTGTTCAAGCACAATACGACATTTCTGTTAGGTTTCACAGCTTGAGCTAAAACTTAAAAAGTTGGTGTTATTCACCTACTGTACTGTACTGTTGGATTTTTCTATTCAGCGGGAAATGCCTTTCATCACTAAAGGCTCTGCAAAGTGCTTTGATTGTTGTAAGCTCTGAGAAGGTCTTTCTGACTAACTTTGAAAAACCAGCTGTCCTAAAGCTGGGGCCAGGCAGAGGAGAGGTTTTGGACCTCCTGTTTGTTGTCTCAGAGACATTTTGTACTGATGTGCTGAACTTCTAAATACAATTCTTTTCCTCCAAGAGCCAGCTCTAACAGTCTTTCCTATAATCTTAAAAGTCAAGCTGAATTCTTATCTGCTAAATCAATTTATCTGGAATCCCCAACTCTTCTCCAGCTACTGACTTTATATCTGGAGGTATGCATCTCGTCTCTGCCCATAACAAATCTCTGTTGGAGTTGGTCTGCTCCTGATTACACCCCAAGCAGAAAGAAATTGTTGTCACTTTTCTATAAATTGAACAGATTAAAAAATAAGAGGGAAGGGGGAAAAAAGAGAAAGATACACGTAGGAGGAACGCTGGTCCTAAGATGTGATTATAAGATCTTAGACACCTAAGTGTTTTATAACCTTCATTTGAACAAAATTTCAAATCTAGAGAGGTGTGCCAAGATTGGTACAAATTATTATATGATATTTTTTAGCCAGACCTTTAGAATTTGAATCACTGTCTTTTTGGATGGAAAAATACTGTATAATAGGTATTACTGGAGCATGGGCCATTCTATAATTCTTTACACAATTGTTGTCTAGTATTGTGAAACAAACAGGCTGCCCAATGGCCTCCAAAAAAGGTGCTACCTTGAACAGTGTAATCTATAAAAAACTTCAGTCAGAGAAGGGTCAGTTAGCAGTACAAAACATGGTAATGGGAGAGCTGGGAGGCCTCCACCAGGAAAGACGGTTGGATGAAAGATGATATATTAAAACAGCGTTAAAATTTCTCTAACTAACGGCGAATAGCTTTGTGTGATCATTTGACCTGATGCCTCATTATTAAATTCTGAATATGAGATAGCTGGAGTGATTTTGTAACCTAGGTTCTCCCAGGAGTAGTAAGGGCTGTGCTCTCCTGAGTATCATCACAGCTAACCCTGCACAACCCTTTTGCGCTTTGCTTGAGGGTGAAGGAGGACCTCTGCTCCTTCCTGGCCGTGATCTACTCTTCTCGCCAGTGTGGGTGTACCACTAGATGGGGACAATGCCCATATCTCCTGACCTGCCCATGCCAGCTGAGCTGAGGCTTCATTAAGTAATTAACTTCGTGACTGTGAAAGGTGCCAAGTCTCTTGGCAATTTCATGTGGGTATTTTTAACATTAACAAGCAAGATGGCAGACTCTGTGCTTTCAGCAAAACAAGCTGAATATCAAGAAAGGCAGCTGTTGGTTGCAGCATGCTCACAGCTAGCATGGTGAAAGGAAGGCCAGGTAAAAGCATCTCTGGAAGAAAAGTGAGCTTCTGCCTTTACTTAGCAGCTGGCAGTGCTGCTGTCATAGAGCGGTTTCCTTACACAGACCAGCCCCTTTGGCCATACAGTGCCATGCTAAGCCACATTAAAGGGTGGCCGTGACTTGTTCAGAGGTGCACATTTGTAGGAGATAACAGCCTATGCAGGTGCTGGGAAAGAACTGCAGCACCACTTAGTTCCCACAGTTGGGCTAAGAGCACAGCAGCTCTGTCGTTAGTACCTCTGCCTCTTACGGGGTTGTGCGTCAGAGAAACGGCATCCAAAGACATCCCTTTTTAATCAGCAGATGTAGGATTTGTTATGCACATGCTTAGAGTACAAAAATAATACAGAAGCATTAATAAAACGTGCTACTTAGAGAGAAAAAAACAACCAACCAACCAAACAAACTAATACTTATGGCACTGTTCAGAATCCATTTTCCCTTTGCCTGCTGGCCACCCTTTACCTTGACTCTGAGGATTTCGTTGTCCCCAAGTCATGCTACTTCAGAGCTACTGGAGCTAAATTCCTCTACCTGTTTTGCAGCTCATCTGTATCACTTCTTCATTTTCCAGTGATGCCTGTTCACTAGCTTGTCTTTCACCATTTGGTATTTAAGCCAGTCACTGCTCTTCCAGGCTGTGTGTCACTGTTTCTCTGGCCTTTAGGCATCTATTTATTCCTTCATGTGTTAGCTGCTTACTTGCTATCTTTCATCACTTAATTCTTTCTCTTTTAGACTTGGTTACTCATTTTTTGCTGCCTGAAGCTTCTTCTGTTTCATGCCACAATACTTCCAATGCAGTCTCCCAAACTGCTGGGTTAATGTTTGATGGTGTGTCTGGGCGGAGGCAGTGGAGCTTTGCTGCTTTGCTCCATGAGCCCTCCTCTTGCTATGCTGCTGCCAGTGAAGCTGTGATGGTAAGTCAGGATTTAAGCTTAAGGTTGCTTAAATGCTTCATTGGGATGCAACAGCTATGGGCTTGCCTGTGCAAGAAGGTGAAATGCATTCTCTTTACCTGCTCTCCATGTTTACGGTCTATGCTTTTGTTTGGGTTTGTTTTGTTGTTCTCTTAAGTGCTTCTGGTGGTTACAAATTCCTAAGCAGTGAAGACCTGTAAGATGCAAACTCCTTCAAATTGCTACAGTCTGTTGAGTAACATCTGTAAAAATATGTGTTACTGAGATACTGACTTTCACTGTGGTCACAGCCCTGGGAGTTATTTCATGCCCTAATGTGACCATTCTCATTCCAGCCTGCAGCAGAAAGCTTGGCAATATAGATATCCAGGATGACAGTGTTCTTGCTTCTTAATTTTCACCATCTTCCTGTGCTTCAGGTCTCTGCCTTGGTCTGGAGCTTGATTTACTGCAGTGTCACAACACTGTGAAATTCTTACTGATCAGTATTTAGTTTTATTTATCTAAGCCAAGCTGTGCTAGATGCTGTACAATTATGGTAAATCTGAGAGACAAGTCGTTGAAAACTTCCTGCATAGCAGCAAAACAGCAAACACTGGCATCATCTTCTTGGGCATGGTACCACCACCACCTCTAAAAGCTCCTCCTGCCAATCATCCACGCAGCAACCACTCTCTGTCAATGTGGCTCTTGCTGTAAGCCAGCATGAGCCTGCCAAGGTGACATCCTCACCCTGCTGAGGTTGCCAGTGGCATTGACACTAACTGCAGATGGATGTAGGATTCTTCCCTGCTCCTTTCCCCTTTCCTCCTTGCCCAAGCATGGACCTCGAAGATGAAACGTTCAGCCAGGTAATAATTGCCTTTTTTCACTTAGCTGTGGTTTTACCATCTGCCTGTACAGGGCTCCTTGCTCAAAGTGTATTTTATTATTCATAGTTAATAGAAGAAGTAGAAATATGCACTGGTTTTCAGCAGATGAATTTTAAATCCCCTTTTCCCTCTCTTCTACGTTGTTCAAGAGGAACCATTAGCAAAGCTTAACACCAAGGCCATAAGCTTCCTAAAAGGACATTAAATTAATTATGTGGCATTTTATGACAGCACACAAATGTTATAAATACAAATAACTTCAAACATTACAAGCATCTTCCTCAAATCTGTGCAACAACTCCATTTCACACCCTCCATACTAACTCCTTTGGTGTTAAAATCGTGTCCTCACCTCCCCAAGGACAGACGGCCACCATTTAATTGCTTGATATGTCCAGCAATTTAAGAAAGTTCATCGTGGGTGAACACAGAACAGATCAGCCAGAAGAGGCTGCTAGATTTTTTTGGTTTTTCAGATTAGAAAGGAACTTTATTATCTAGTCTAAATTATTTTTATTATCTAGTCTAAATTTTATAAATAACAGAGGCCATAGGGCTTAAATTCAATTGTCCTAAAAATTAAATACCTGTTATTAATTAACACAGATGTTTTTGTTTCCTTGTGCTGTAGCACGTATTTGTAATGTATGTAAACATTGTAAAATTCAGGTATAGCTCCCTTCACCTACATGTTTTCACTAGCAATGTGCTTTTAGCATGTTGAGTTCATAAAGCCTATCCATAGTGGGGCCAGGACAGTCTGGCTCTGCCTTCACTGGGGACTCCTCTCATCATTTTTCTTGTAGCAGAGCATGGCCTTAAGGCAACGCTGTTTCTCT
>NW_010195741.1:111156-120974 GCF_000695765.1 Mesitornis unicolor
AAATAACTAGTCACTTCAGAGCTGCAGCACTATTTCCAGTTGCACCTAATTTGTATCATCAGGGGAGCGGATTCACTGTAGATGTGGGAGCAGAGGAGTGGTGCTTTCGGGGTTAGGGCACGAGACTGGGAGTGGACCGTTCAGATGCCCAGATGTCAGATGTCCTGTTCCTGTGAGTTGTTTCTGTCTCAGAGCAGGGTCCAGCTTTCAGGAGGCTCACTGGTGGGAACTGCACATTGGGTCTCCTGCCAGCGGGAAGCAAGAGATTCTGTCCTTGGGAACATCAATAAGACAACAACATTTCAGGGTTGGCTGTATTCTGGGGTGTGGGGAGAGCACCTATGTTGGTCTGTCTGTGTGTGCTGGTACAAAAGGACATGGCAAGAAACTGGACAAATGGCATGATATTGCCTGCTCTCGTGGTTGCCCCAGGTATGAGATGTTTCAAAAACATAACAAAGAACAAAGTACATAAAGCAATGCTGATTTTGTCATGTTTTATCAATTTTCAATTCATTTTATGGTTACTATTAAAGCCACAAACCCACAAATTCCCAAGCTGTGTATTGCCATTCTTGCAAGCGGCCCTGTTGACTTCGGATGGGCTATCTCCACAAACCAGGGATGTGGAGATCAGCTGAATGCTCTTCCTCTCCCTGTGTGAAACACAGCTACTGACAGATCAAACACCAGCTTATGATCATACCACTTCATTAAGAAGCCGACCAAGAGCTGCCTACCAGGAGTCACTTGCTGTGCCCAGACAGTCCCCACCTCAGCCTCATGATCAGCTTTTGTCTTGTTTCATTTTTCTGTGTGCAACCTTAGTAGAACTAAATAATACTCCTTAATTCTAATATTAAGATAACAGGTAGAGTTGTTTTCTGCACTATAGAGAGATGTTCATTTCTTCACAAAGAGCTGTACATAAAACTGATGAATATTTTTACAAAGGGAAATATTTGCTGCAGCACAGAGTGTTTTAAATATTTGCAAGAATCCTAATAGGCAATGGTTTTAATTCAAATGAAGCTGCTGCTAAGCTCGAGCTTATGCAGAACTTAGTCTTGCAAGCAAAAAATATTATTATGCAGCCACTTAGCATAATTGCCACGTAAGAATAGGATCTAGCAAAGCATTAAAGTGAATGTTTGACATTTAAGCATCTGGTTAGAGTTAGTGGGGCTATCATTTTACCTTCATGTCAGAAAAGCGCTGCTATGTTGAAATTTAATTTCTCAGATTTAGAGCCCATGAGCATTGCATAAAAATAAGGGTTTATTTTATATGAAAATGTGCTCTGTCATAGTCAGATTTTTTTTTTATTCTTTCCCTCATTTGCCCTCAAACGTGGCTGTCTGAGATAGACACATTGTCTCAGCAAATTAAGTCAAGCTGGAAGCAAGGGTACAGTGTTACGGCAGAGCAGCAAATAAGATTTACATTTTCAAGCAAGAGTAGTAATTAAGTCATTGCATATTTTATATCTTCATGTTTATTTTCAAAGTGGTATATCAAAATAAGCATAGATGTAATGAGATGTAAGTGCTCCGACGAGCAGTCGGGGTTCATCAAGCAAAACCTACAAATTACTCTTCAGTTTTGCTGCCACCCACAGTGTTTACATCTTTAAAATACCAGTAGGCAGCTGCTCTGGCCAGAGCTAATTGGGCCTGTAGTTAGAGACATTCTGGATTTCTGTAATACAGATTATTAAGGGAATAGCCCTAATTTTCAGTGATAGAGTACTTGGCATTGTATTGAGGACTTCACCTCAGCATGTGGGGTATTTGTTGCTTTGGGAAGTAAAATGAAGTTTTGAACTGGTTATGCTGGTGCAGTTGGTTATAACTGCTTGACTTGAGGTATCCAGAGCAGTGCCATGGGAGGATGAGCAGACAGGCTTTAAATGCAGGGTCCAGGTCCATTGTTGCTGTGGGACAATGATGGTCTAGAGAGGCCCAAGCTCTAAATCCTCATGACTTAAACTGTCCTACATCTGGCTGCGGCTACAGTGTCTGTGCGCTTGTGTGTGTCAGGTGAAGTTGCTGCTCTCCATTGCTGTGCTGGGCAGGCAGCTTTGGCAGTAACCATTATTCTTACCTGTATTTCTGCACACAGTCTTGCAATATTTGCCTACACATAATAATGCTTTTCCAGCAGAAGTAATGTGACCACAAAATCAGCTGACTGGAACTGCAATTATATGCTAATTTAAGGTTTTTAACCATTGAATGAATGCCTACAGTATTTCTCCCTATTTTGATAGCTTTCTTTACAATGAGAGTAGTTGTGTAAATTGAGCTAGATTTAAGAGAAAAGTTGTCCCTGGAGTTAACTAGGTTGTTTTTTTCTGCCTCCTCCTTTGCTTCACCCTCCTGTCCCAAAGATGCAATCCTTCCCTAAAACCTGCTGGAGTACCTCATAGCCAGATACATACTGTAAGTATGGTAAGAGAAAACAATCCAGAATGTAACCCTTCATCTTTCTTTCCCGTAGATCTGATGGCACACAAGCCTTGCTGCAGCTCTCACAAACAGAAAACAGGTTGGGTACTCCCATCTGCCCTCTTTTGAATTGCACCAATTCTGATTATGAGCCAGAAAAAGGAAGAAATGGAGGATACCTCTCCGCCACTCTGTGTCACCTGTGGCCAAGTGCATTTACCGGAAGAAAACCACTTGTACAGCTACACCGAAGAAGTAGATGATGATTTGATATGCCACATTTGCCTGCAACCTTTACTTCAGCCCTTAGACACGCTCTGTGGTCACACCTTCTGCGCAGCCTGCCTTACCAGCTTCCTTGTGGAAAAAGACTTCTGCCCCATGGACCGCAAACTTGTAATTCTCCAGACGTGCAGGAAGTCTAGCATACTGGTGAATAACCTCCTGGACAAGCTAATGGTTAGCTGCCCTTTCACAGAACACTGCTCAGAGGTTGTGCAACGTGGTCACCTTGAACAGCATTTCCAAACTCAGTAAGTTGTTGCTGATAGACCTTTTTTCCACTCATTTTCTTATGGCAAGGAAAAAATATCTTTGATCAGTGCTAATTAAAATAGACTATTAATGTAAAGAAAGAGCTATAGATGTAATGAGTTTATCATTAATTTAGAGCTGAATTTAGTCCATTTATTTGACAATATAACCTTTTTTTCTGAATCAAATGCACTCAAGGTACTTCATGCTATCATTAGCAGTTCTGAGCAGTTTCCTTGTGGTTAGCTGCATAATGGAAGTGTGTGTTTAGTAATCTGAAGAGATCTGTGAGTTTTGGGAAGCTGAGGTATCATAAATATTTTAGTAGTACATTAAGCGTCTTATAATTGCCCTTTCTTCAATCCTTTTTTGAATCACAAATGACCTATATGAGAAGTAGAGCAGAAAATATTCCGGTTTGGTGTTGGTCCTTGGAGCTGAGTGCTCCTTTCTTCCAGGTGAGCACTTACCAGTGCACTGCACCATGGGGCTCGCGGAGCCCCAGCCTCACAAATGTGGTGTGAAAGACCTCCCTGGCTGGAGTCCCCTCCAGGTTAACCTCTCCTTGGGACCAGGACACCACCTCTCCTGCCTCCGGGAGAGTTCTCTCCAGGGAGTACTTAGGTTCCCCTGCAAGGAGAGAACCAATGATAAATGATCCTCTGTTTTGCAGGGTAAAAGCACCTGCTGCTACTTTCGTCTTTCCTCTTCTGTCTTTTGAAAGCAAGGTAGAAGAGTAGAGAGATACATTTAGGGCTGTGCTTTCTGACAGCAGACAAAAGCTTCAGCATGATCCATGTAATAGCACATTTGAGGAGACCTGCATTCTAAGAGATGCCCTTTTTTGTGGCCTTTATCTGTTCTCCAGTGGAATGGCTTTCCCTGTGGTTTTCATCTGTGAGTCGTGTTCCTATGTGCATTGTAGAGCAAGCCCTGGGCAACCAGTGCAAAGCTCCAGACTGCTGCTGGTGGCACATGCCAGCATAGGCATGGTAGTGCTGACAGTCTGAGCATCCCTGGTGAGGAGGCTGGTGAGCTGGAGCATGGAGGTGTGTTCACATGGCTGCAGGCTTCTGGATCCTGAAGCTCATGGCTGGACATGGCTCTGTACCCTGCCATTCAAACAAGTCCCCATTTGAACTGGAGATGACATTTTGTAAAGCACCTGGATTCTCATGAGGAATTTATTCAAGATGTTCACTGAAGTCATTGTGGTTTAACCAAAGAAAGATATTACTGTTTTCCATTACTAAAACTGAAAAAAAAATTGACAACAAACCCCTTGCAAAGGGCAAGAAGTCACTTTTCACATGCAAGAGGCTGGGTGTTTGTGGATTTGGGTGCCCTTCGCCCACCCAGTTCTGGACCTGGCTTTCTCTGTTGAGGGTGTTGCTGTCGCATGGCTCATGGTGTAAGAGGTGGTGGCAGCAGCCTCCAGCCCAGCCCAGCGGTGCTCTGAAGGTTACCTTTCTGCTGCTAAGGGCAAAAAGCAGCAAAGTTACTGCTTTTGGTCAGTCCTTCTCTGACATGCCTGAAATACAAATTTCAGTAATCACACAGGTAAAATGACTGACAGTGTGCTGTGAGCTGCTGTCACTAAGACTATGTTTATATACAAATTCCAACCACAAAATCTTGAGCCATGGTGCATACTCTTTTCCTTTGCTACACATACTGCTGATTTTAATGTATTTTAGATTCTCCTTTTTGTCTTCACTCATTTTTGAGATGATGGAGCTGTGGTCATAAAATTATCGGGAAAAAAAACCTCCACACAATAAACAAGCAAATTGGAGAGGTGTTTTTTTTTTACACAAAAGCCATACAATTCCTGATTTCTAGTGTTGTCTCTCCTACATGGACAAGTGCAAGTCACTCCAGTGTCTTGGTTTCTCCTCCTTAAGGTATTAGTAAATATACCCTTCACATACATGTTTTGCAGAATTGCAATGTTTTAAACCATGATTTGAACCTGTAAAAGCCTGGAAAATTTTATCCCAGTGCTTATTACTGAATGTTTGTGGCCTGGATTCTCCTCTCAGGAGCTTCAAGATCCTGTGTCTCTGGCTCACTTGGTCTGAGCTCAGCCTGGAGCAGGAGTCTCTTCCCACATCCTCCTGCTGTCCCTCCTCCCCTGTGCCAGATCACCCCCACCAAATCCTGGCTTTGCAAAGCCAGGAATCAGGGGCCTGGAGAGATGGAGCAGTGATCTCCCTTCTCATCAAACCCTAAAGCCTCTGAGGTAGTGCAGTACAAGACAGCGCTCCATAGAATGGGCAGCTTCCTCTTTGCCACTCATGACATGGATTTTTCTTCCGTGGTGTGAAGGGCTGTGTTACCTTACAGCCAAAGGGCAAAGGCAGGGGAGTAGGAAGTCATGGGGAACCTTTGTTGCTGGGGGGTTCAGGTTCCCAGGAGATGGGTAGTGCAGCCTTGCTGGCATTTCTACCCGAGGGAAGAATTAGGAGGGAACTTTCTGAGTGACCCCTAAAGGGAAACTTCTGCAACCTTGTACTTGCAGTACCTTTATTTTTTTTAGCACAGCGTTACCTAATTGTTAATTAATTATCGTCAAAGGTATCTCATGCCTTTGCCTAATTTAATTCTCAGAAATGCAGAAACCTCCCTCACCATCCCACCTCCAACTCGTAGCAGGGTGGGCGAGGAGAAAGGCATGATGCTCCTCAGGCACCAGCTCCGGCGTGCCCAGGCACAGAGCAGATCCAGCTGACACTGTTCACTTTAACTCCAGAGAATCAATAGAGGGGAGAGAAAGTGTGCGACTTTGCTAATAAAAAAATAGAATAATAATCATAAACAATCCAGTGTCTGCGGCGAGAGCAGCTCAGAGCCCATCTGAAATCTCGACTGAACGTGATCTGTGTTCTCAGTGAATAAATTAAACTAGACTCCACTAAAGTCACTGGGGCAGTCGGCAGTCCTCGCATTTCTTGCATGATTCAGGCTTGGACCAGTCCCGGTTCTCAGAGAGAAAATGAAAGCTTGCCCTGATCAGAGACGAGGTCATTGATAGGACAAGGTGAGTTTGCTGTTTTATATTTTGTAATTGATGAAAGAACTTTATTTTTTCTTAAATGCCAGTTACCATGGAGCAGTCCATTAAATGCATCCTTATTTAAAATGTTTGCTCTTGCATCCTTCAAAGAAAAAAAAAGCCTGAGAAGAGACATGTCCTTGGATTATTATATGATTTATGCTTGCACAGAAACATCTGACTGGATTTGGGGAATTCAGACCGAGATGCAAACAGCTAGCAATTGGCTGTGATCTTTTGTGGTGTTTTACTTTAAAAAGGTGTGGTCTTTTGATATCGCCTGCTTCAAAACTCCACGGGGGGCATTTTTTCCCCCCCTTATCAGACAGCTACACCCTTCTGTGATGCAATTCATCTCCTAACCCATCTGCTTGTGGGCAGTGATGTAAATGTACCAGCTGCCTCTGAAGAACCACTCTGAATCCTGCAGGAGGCAGGTCTCTTCCCTGAGCATCGCTCTCCTCTGCAGCATAAGTCACTGTCTCGCCAACCACGCTGTGCTGTCCCTAAACCCTTACATCTACCCATCCGAGAGTCAGATCGAGTAATCCTCTTACAGGTCAATGATTTTTTGCAGTGTAGCTTCGTTTAAGGGATTTAAGCTCGATTCATAATGTGCTACCATTGCGTTGAAATGGAAAGGTTCGCTTAGAAGGGGCTTGGCTGGCACAAAAGCTTCACGTTGTGTGTCCCACCAGCACAGGGAGACGGTGGGAAGGAGGAAACCTAGCAGCAGTGCCAGCCCTGCACTGAAAATGAAGGCTCTCCTGTTACTGGTCCTACCTTGGCTAAGTCCTGCAAACTACATAGACAATGTGGGCAACCTGCACTTCTTGTACTCCGAGCTGTGAGTACGCATGGTCGCGCTGGCATCGTGCTCTCTGTCTGTCTGTCTCACCCAAGCGGCGGGAAGGGGCTCGCCATCAGTGTTTTGGGGGGGGTCTGTCTGTCTGTCTGTCTCCCTGTGTGTCTGTGTGTACGTGAGAAGAAAATCCCACGACGCCTTGCTGACAGCTTCAAACCATGCTGCTGCTTCCCATCCAGAGGACTAATAATAGCAATACGTCCCCATTGCTTTCTGCTTTGGAAGCAGCTGAGACGTATGGAATGAAGCTGCCTTTCTCCTTATCAACTTGCTTTTCTGTGGTGACATTTTCAGTGGTGGTTGTTTTTTCCATTTCTGAATCCGTGTCTTTTCTTTACGTTCCATAAATAGCGTTGTGGGGGAGCTGGGCGTAAAGGAGCACATCAGGATAGACACCCCCGGTAGAGCGCTGGCTGTGTGTACATGCATAATGTTCTGCATGTAAAGCTGCATGCCTGTAGCAAAATGCTGAGAAGCCTTTCACCAGAAATAATTCACTTGAGACAGGAAGGATATTTCCCTTTCTTCTGTTTCTGCCCATAGTGGAATGTTCTATTCTCTACAATGCGAATTTAAGCGTACCAATATGCATATATCTTCATGTTTTAAAAAAAACCCACCTTAAATAATCTCACAGCTGGTCTTTCCAACCCATAAAACAAATATTCTATGGTATCATCTGTAAATGATACTAGTTTAATTTGCTCTTGAATGTTATTGTACTAGTTAATAGGGCTTTCATGAATAGAAATACATATTTGTTTCAGTATGCCTCAATTAAATATGTTCTGTTTGTGTTTTAACAATTTATAAACTCCAAGATCTTTCTTGAGATAATGAACGAAAAGGCTAATTCTGCTTAAAAAATGAAAATTACTGTATTGTGCCTACAGTGGGGATGTTTTAATAACAGTTGTGATTAGTACCAATGAGAATAATTTCCAAATAATTTTTTTCTCTACTCTCAGACAAAAATAGCAGTGTTTTGCAGAAACACAAAGTTCCCTTTTGAAATCCTTGTGTGATATGCATGGCAACTATTAATAATTTATTCACACTGCATACAACAGCTCAGGATTTCTGTATGCCATAGGTGTTTTTAAATATTTAACAAATCTGGTGTTGAGGGTTGCAGCTCTGCCCTCATTTAAATTTACTGGCATTTTGTTTAAGAAAATTAATTTTTAAAAAAAATCAACGAACAACAAACAACAAAACCAACTGAACAAAAAACAGTTAAGCCAAGCAGGCTGCAGGAGCAATCAAGCTCAAAACAGAGCAGATGAACACTTATAATGGAAACAATGGCATCTGGGACATCTAGTTTCCAGGAAAACAAACTGATGAGATTAATCAGAGCACAGGCGCAGACGCAGACTTCTTGCTTTTCTTGGGGAATTCAGCTTCACTGATTCTCCCAGGGTAAAGGGCTGAGATGTACAGTAGCTACTCGTCTCTTATTTATTTAGCCTTCTGACCCACAGAGATGTTAGTCTTGCTGGGTGTCAGCAGTCGTTCTTAATGGAGTGGGTGTGGGCTGGGGCTTGGATGCACATCTTCAGGTGTCAGCAATGGGAGGTGCACATCCCCTCCTTGGTGCCCAGACCTAGATGATACCTGGCATCAGGAGCTCCTGCACTGCTCTGTCACTGACAAGGGCAACAGGAAGCAGGATTTGCAGGGGTTGACATAATCCAAGAGGGCACTGAGCAGTTTGAGCTCGTTTCAGGAATTTTTCCTTCTCCTCCTCCTCCACATGTATTTGGAGCCTCTGACTGCTGCTGGATGCCACATAAGGCACTGATGTACTATCTGTGGGATGGATTCAAGGTTCTCTCTAATAGCAGCAGCCCAAAGAAAAAGAGAAATACTGTTTTCAGTCCTGTTTAATCAGTTCGTATGAATGTTACAACCTTCAATGTAACTAGGTTGCTACTTCGGTTGCTCAGGCACTTGTAGGCAGGAGGTTTTTCATGCACAGATTTGTGAGTGGGACAGTGTGGGCACCAGTGTCCAGGACAGTCTAGGGGCACAGGTTTACTGCCTCAGCCCTTTTGTGCACCAAACCCCACAGAGGCACCTTCCTAAATCCTTCCCCACAGGCAACTGAAAAGCCAAAGCCGTGTGTAGCTTATCTGATGGCTTGCCTCATGGCTCGAAACTAGACCAGAGTATGCAGAAAACATTTTTTTTTTTTCATTATCACACTATCTTTGGTTGCTGGCCAGAACAAATACTGGCCTCAGTCAGGACTCATTATTTTGTTGGCTGGCAGCCACCAGCGATACCAGCCGAGGAGGAGGAGGAGGCCAGTGGGGATGCGAGCAGTAAGGGAAGAGCTGGAGAATGAGGAATGCAGTTACCATCACTTATGCTGGCACAAGAGGAAAAATAAGGGCACTGGAATTCACATTGCCTTCCTGCAATCCCATCTCTTCCCTTCTACCCCATTCAAACACAATTAGGTTATTTGTGTTGCATTGCAGAGGTTTGTTTTAGTTTGAGGGCATCTTTTCTTTGTAAGTGCAGAACAGGCGGCTTGGGGAATAGAGATTAGAGTATAGCCCAAAGACCATCTGGAGATACAGGCTCGGGAATCTGTCTAAGAAATAAAGAGATTTTAGAGGAGTCGAATAGGAGAAAACAAGCTGGGGAAGGGCTGTGTCAGACCTTTGTACTTCAGTGAAGTATCATGCAGGTAGGAAAGAGAGGTGTGTGGGTGTGTTGCAGTGACACTTGATAGCACAGATGTTGGGTGCTGCTATTTTTAGTTTTCTATTAGCAGTCTGATAATTATGGGTATTCTCAGCACGCAAATACATATCTTCTGACACTGTCGCCTGCACTAAAACCACTTCCCTGGCCGTTGCCTGTTGTCCCTCCCTTGCCCCCAGCTAAGATCTCAGCACAGACGCTC
>NW_010195741.1:120984-129023 GCF_000695765.1 Mesitornis unicolor
GTGAAGACCAGTCCGTGGTAAGCCCAGGTGCTCCCTTCTGAGGGGAAGCCCATGGAAACTCCTGGCAGAAGGACAAAAGAAATCTGTGAGGCGTCCCTTGAGGAATTTCTGCGAGGTGGTGGGATATAGCCACACCAGCTCAATGGCTTTCAGCATTGTAAGGGTCTGCATGGGTCTTGAGGAGACACTAGTCCAGGGGCCATGGCTTCTCCTTTACATCCCTGTGAAGCTGCTTGAGCAGGCAGCTGCGCTCTTTCTTTCTTATCTAAAATAACTTCAGAAAGGAAATACTTGCCCAAGCATTCTTTTGAGTTGGGGTATGTTATTCGCCTGGTTTAAAAACAAGATGTGTGGATGGAGAGGCTACCTGTGGCCATTGTATGAGGCTTTCTCAGGGGTGAAGAGCTGGTGGCACCACTCACACCGAGGGATGCTGTCCTTCACTGCAGGACCTGTGCATCAGGGTGTTTCTCAGTAGGATTTTCTGCACTTTAACATCACTGGGCCACTCAGAAATAAAATTAGGAGGGGAAGGAGGATGCGAGACCGGGCAGTGAATAACCTCACCTTGTCCCTTGGAGGACCTCAGTCACGTGGAGAGCATGGAGTGGTTTGCAACCTAATCCCCCTCTGGCATGTGGCTGTGCTGACCAAGCGAGTGCCTGGGAGGGTGCCTCACATCACGTGTGCTCAGCACAGGTCCAGTCCCGGGGAGCCCGTGGCAGCCGTGCTTGCTGGCACTGCTTCCCTTCAGGGATTAAACAGCTCCTAGCCTTAGTCACTGCTGGTAATCCACCAGCTAGACCCATCCCACTAATTCGAATTGAAGCATTTAAAAAAATAAATGATCTATTGTTAGAGTGAGATGTGCAACCTACTCCCACATGTAAAAAAAATACTTCTTTTTTTCTTACTCCTCTTGGGTTTTTCAGGAAACAGTCAAAGGGATCTCGCCAAATTAATGGGATCAAGGTTCCCCATATAACTTTTATATGATAACTACTCTCTTAAATTTCAAAACAGCACTTTGGGCTAGAATAGCCAGTAAAATTCAGTTTCTCTGTTCATTCAATTTAAAAAGAGGGGATGCAAGTGCCAGCTGTCTCCCACTGTCCTTGGGGACGTCTTTTTTATGGTAAGCACAATTTATAGATAATATAAATAGATATTAGGTGTGCCCTCCCGGCCTTCTATCAGCACAGAACTTAACTGCGTGGCCAACTTCTTTAATTTCTGTTCAATTCAGTGGGGAAATTTGTGTCTGGCTTCAAATCTGTCCTTGTGAAGTTAACTGCACATTTAGCAGCACAGAGCGTGCTTTTTTTCTGACAAAATTGATAAGCCAGGTGCACCTTTTGGGCTTGTGTGTTAGTCCAGTGCAAAAGCCATGTGTTGGCCTCCTTATTCTGTGCAAAGCTGCGTGTATGGAAATCTGTGTCAGAGTTAAGCTGTGAGGTTAATTAAAGCTGAAAGTGTTGGAAAGCAAGGCTTGAATGGAAAGATTCTTGAATGAAAATATAAATGAAATATTTAGAATATCTGCATTAAATAGTCAGGACAAAGCACGCTTGGATAAAACACAAAGGTTCTTTTCCAGTGTACTAGACTTGGATGCCTCTCAGGGAAAGCAGAACTGAGGTGAATTAGAGCAGAAAGGCATGGGCGCATCGAGGGCTGCCCGTTAGCTTCACCTCTATACTACAGGCTTGCAAAGAGGCCAGGATGGAAAAATAACAAACTCTGATATCTTGCATGGAAGCAAGAAATACAGTCTTCTTGGTTCCTTCCTGGCTCTAATATCCTCTTTGGGAAAGGTTCTGATCTGGATATTATCTTATATTGAGTCTGAGTGGGTACTGTGGTGCACGGGAGCAGCAGGAACTGGGCACTCTCAGATCCCTTTTCTGTTTCTCCCTGAATTCTCTGCAAGGGCAGCAGATCCTCCCAGGAGCTGGTTTTCCTTCAGACTTCTGGGATCTCTCCCAGAATCTCCAGCAACTGCTAGAATCACTTCCCCAACCTGACCCCTCCCTGTCTTGTGCCCAGGGCTGAGTTTGACTTCTGTGCTCTGTGGCTTTTTTGCAATCTACCGAGGCGGGGTGCTGTTGCCAGCACAAGTCCTCATTGTACTGATGACATGCAAAAGGGGAGGCAGAAGAAGGAGTTTATGTGAGAATTTCAGTTTAAAAAGCAAAACGCCATCATCTTACACTCATCTTCATATTTCTAGTCCTCAGAACTGTACCGTAAAGCTTGAAATTTTGGTATAAATATGGCCTGAAAACCCCCCAAGAAGAAGCCCATGTGAGTGAACTGGAAATATACTGTATTATTCTTAAAAGTACGGGAGGAGTTGTAGTCTAAATTCATGGTATTGAGGTGCCCAAAATGAATTTTCTAAATACATTACGTGTTGTATTCAGCATTGTTTGATACGGACTACACTGCTAGCAGAGGAAGTACAGCAGAAAGCAGTTGTTTGCACTGACCACGACTGTTCTGGGTCCAGTCCCCCTTTGACCAAGGACTAATTGCACTCTGCCAGATATGTGGTGTTTTCTCCTTAGCAGCACGGAGAGGTCTGGGTCTCTCCTCTGCCACACTCTCCCAGAGTTGATACCTTTCACCACCTGCACATCTCACCTGGTTTCACAATCTGGAGTGCTGCATTTTCATGGTATGAGTGTTACTGGTTAGCATCTTTTTCCCCAGCGCTGTGTTTCTAGGTGCAGAAATAAATTTGTCTGGGACAGCTCCAGAAACCAAAAGCCCTTTGAGAGTTTTAAGAATTTGTTGATTCTGCCTGGGAATTTTGTGTGTAATGAAAGTTGGCATCTCAGTTATACTTTGAGAAAGATTCTCCTTTATTCCTTCTGTGCATGCATGGAGCTTGCCTTTACTCCATTAACACCTACCTACACACACTTGAGATCAGAATTAGAGCTCTTCCTCTGCTGGCATGTTTTCTCATGGCTGGAGCCTTCTCACACCTTTGGAAAAGGCTGATGTCGGCCAATGTCAATCTCAACAAAATACATTTTGTTGCCAAAAGTAAACCCTGAGACAGGCAAAAAAAGTGAAACCCTGCCAAGCTGGAAAGGCAATGCAGCAATTATGGTTGGCAGAAAGATTTCTTTTCATGAACAAGTTATGTCTCAGTTATGTCTGATTTTTGCTTAGGCTGCTCAAAAGAAGTGGGCTTACACACCTTGCCCTGTAAGCACAGAAGGGGTAAACCTTATCTCACTCAGGATATCAGGCAATCCCCTTTGGGATGGAGACCAGAGAGGGCTGGCAGGGTAGGAGGGAGGAGTGAGCTGATGAGAGTTGCAGGAGATCAGTCGTTACTCACAAGCAGCAGACTCTCATTTCTTGTCTGACATTAAGCCACACAGGCCGCATGCTGCAAGTTTGGCCAACCTTCGTATCTCCCTGACAATTAACCTAGTTTAGCACTGACACTGGCAGCATGACAAGGATATTTTTCCTTGAGCTATTTCTCTGTCAAATCTGGCAGAACTGGGCTGTCCTGCAACATGAGGATAAACGCTGCTCTTGCAGAGTTCTTGTGCCTGTCAGAGCTCAAATCTTACTCTGAATCCTGGTTCTGTGATCAACTGCAACACAGCTCATTTCACTGTGAGGAAGCAGAATAGTAGGTCTGAGGTTCTTCTTGGTGACTTTTTAAACACAGTTGACCTTTTAGGGGAGTCTGCCTTCAAGGTCCCTGGACTACAGAGCAGCTAGCTCTATAGTTTCATGACCTTCTCCATGAGCAGAGCTATCTTTCAGGAACTACAGTTGATTTTCTGCATCTTGGCATTTGACTATGCATCCAAACTGTCCACCCTCCACCCCAAGCCATGTAGTGAGCGGGTATACGAGGATGCCAACAGCACAGGACTCAAAAGCAGAGATTTCATGGTAACATCCCCGGTAATGTTGGACTAGTAGCACAGCCTGTGTGTCAGCCTGGATGTGGCTGCCTAGGGTTTCTTGTTTCAAAAGAGAGGTCCAGTCTGGTCCCCTTGTGTTGAGATAGTACCTCAGTGGAGGTATCTGCTAGTCAGTGGCATGCCATGTCTAAAACCCCACTACCACCAGAGGATTCCTGTCCTGGAGCTGAACTCTATTTTGGGATTAAGAATGTTAGCTTCTTTAAAAAAAAACATCTTAGAAAGCTGAATTCTCCCCTAGGCCTCAGGAAAGTTGCAGCTGGTGTAGTCTGAATTTAGCCAGTAAATCCTTGGGCCCTCTCTAGAACGCAGTTTATCCATTCATGTAATTTATTAATTGACAACAAGTTCTGGATATAGATAGAAGCAAGATCAGGAACAACCTAGTGAAATGACTGGAGATTACAACAGATGCTATACAACTCTTACACAGAAAATGAACTATGAATCATTCCATAACTTCTACATATTGTATAACTTGTCCACCTGATATGAAGGAAAAGGGGCTGACTGTAAGAGTGGGCAAGTGAAGCCATATTTCTAGAAAGTCTCTGTCTCCTTTCTGTTGAATTTCTGTTGGTAGAACCACCACGCTATTGAAAACACTTGTTCTTCTCAGCAGTGCAGGCAGACAACCAGATCTGTAACTGTCATACATAGCATTGACTGTATCTTCTTTGGTATTTATTCACTCTTCTTTTTTGTCAAGACACTGAGCTACGTATGATGGATACCTGGGTGAGGAGGAAATAATCACCATTGACGGCTCTGTCCTTGTGGAGTTGCCTTGCTCCAGGACACTGCTGTGACACACAGCGTGAAGTCAGGTTAAGAAAAGAAATTTGCAGTTTACATTATTTATTTGCCTAGCTGATGTAAAATAAATTAATAAATGAATCAAAATATCTTTAGTGATATACATTTCAGCTACAAAACTTGATCACCAGCATATTATTTTGGGATCTATTTTTCCCTCAACTCTCCTGAAATCACATTGGCAGGAAGCAAGTGTTTTAGGTCAGCAAGTCATTTCATGTGCACATATTGGGAAGCTTATGCCTCTCTATGTAATACGCATTGCAGTCCCATCATTCGCTAGATGATGTGTAATGTATTCTTTATGTAGAATTTCAATAATTTAGTAACCTCTTAAATAGAGGATGAGGGGATTCTAACATCCCCTCAAGATTGTGTTTTTCTCTTAGTGAACTGATAAGATTAGTAGACTGATGGCCTCATTATGTTTTGTGTTTAATTAAGAATAGACGGCACTATTTTTGAAAGCATAATTCAGGTGTTTTCCTTTCTCCTCCCATATGTGATAAGCATTAATGTTGTATGTTATTTTTAACACACAACACTGGTGATATCCCACTGTTTTTAACCTTCCTTCCCATGTAAAATGAGTAGTGGAATGGTTTCATAGGAGCATCCTCAGAGGCCCCTTGACTTGTGGATTTTATAACACAACACTATGAAAGGCCAGAAAATATCCCACGTGGAGCAGACTTTGATGGAGAGGAGATGGGCATGATTAACTAAATCTGTCCTGTGATCCACGGGAGACTACTGAAAGCAGAGAGTATGCTGTGCTGCTGCTACTATATGAAGATGTGTAGGTTGATATGGATGAGCAAGGCTGTTTCACTCGATATGTATGAATGTCTCCTGCCAAGAGGCTAAATTACAGTCAGATAGAAGCACTCTATATGAAGAGGACATGTTGCAACACAGCCCTTCACCACACAGGTTTTGCAGTGGGAGCGGGAATCCCAAGAGGCAGTTGTGACTTGCCCGTGTCAACTCCCTAAAGAGCCTTGTCACTGGCTCTGGTTTAACCATTTGGCACATCTCTCCTTGGAGCATGACTACCTGCTTTGTAATTACAGCAGGAAGATGGCACTGCTGGGGAAAGGATTAATTAATACAATTATTTCCTGTATGCTTATGTTTCTTTTTTGCTCTTGGCACTGCTGTGGTTACTTTTTTCACTGGGACCTGTTGTACGGATAAGCATAGTTGAAAACTGCCAGTTGCTGCTGCTCTGCCCCAACCCAGACTGTGATGGAAATATTGATACTACTTATATTAGCAAATCAGTCTAGAAATGCTGAGAAGATCCTGCTGTGAGTGTCCAGTGATGGCTACTGCAATCTATGCTGTCCTTGTGTCTCCTACTGTGACCTGGACCCTGGCATAGAACTGGCAGAGTCCTGTGCATCCCACACAATGTTGGATGTGCTGGGCTCTCCACATCTGCTTTCCATCTGCTTTGTGTTGTTCTGGGTCAAGGATATGGGCACACAAACATGCTTTCCTTGGTGCTGTGTCTGTAAACTTTTCTTAGTGTCCATTTCTAAATTTAAATTGCACTTAAATTTTGCATATGTTGATCATTTTTAGTAGATTGAGTATGTATCATTTCTAGCAAGCTTGCTGCTTCCAGTTTCTTCTCTCAGAGGAGATTAAATTCCAGGACATTCTTGTTTTATCCTTCAAAAGCATGAGCATAATGAAGTTGGACAGTAATGGTTGCTGCATTTCACTTTTTTTCTGCTCTTTCCCCAGTGGTCTATGCATCTGTAGGTTTGAAGGCACTTACAGTTATGGTCTTTGGGTTCAAAATAAATCAAAAGAGAATAGACCAAAACAGGACAGAGCGTTTAATAAGATATATACTGTACATATAAACTTGTGCTTAATATGTTGAGCTGACAAAGCAAATAAGTGCAAAGTCCCACAGATCTGACTTTTTTGTAATCTAGGCTTGAATAATAGTAACATGACCCAAGTGAACAAAAGAAATTTATAAAGGGAGACTGAGACCAAGTAACCCTCTTATAGAGCTGATAAACTGTAATCCATACCAGATATTTCCAAAATGCATTTGCTCCTGTTCTACCTACCTCACGATTCAACCTCTTCCTTTTGCCTTGCCTTGCCTTGCCTTCCTTCCCTTTCCCTTTCCTTTCCTTTCTCCAGCAGATGCTTAGTCACATTCTTCATATTTTTGCTAACCCAGTATTGCAGAGAGGTTAACAGTTTCTTTCTTAGAGAGAAAATGCATTTCACAGATTTGTGATGGTCCTCTTGCTTTTTGTTAAGATCTGTTAATTGTTGTTCGGATCTTCCTGTGCTTCATGTCTCCTCTGTTCTTCAAACCCCTAGCAAATAGCAGTTGACAACCAACACAAAACATACCGTAGTGATTTTGTGCCCTGTGGTGCTTTACAACGTCAAGAGAATTCACAGCTGACAGCGTGAAGGTTTTGTCTGTGACAAGAAAGCTTGATTTGCTTGCGTGTTGGGCAGAAATAAGAGTTTGCTCTTAAATAGGTGCTTATCTTTTTGCAATGTTACATAAACGCTCTTGATGTTACCTGCCAAGTGTGAATCAGCTTCTTCTGCCCTATATGAATTTTGAAAGACATGGGCTTGAAACTCTTTAAATAGGAATCTTTCTGTTTGTTTGCTTGATGTGACTTTTAATGCTTGTTCAGTCTATGTCACCACCAGTGCCAGACTATATTTTGGTTTCTTTAGCCATTTTCCACCTGGCTGCTCCTGGCCACCCTAAATCTTTGTCTTTCCCTTGCTTCCTCACAGTCACTGTTTTCTTTACACCTCTGCCCCACTTGGTACAGCAGTACTGGGGGATCAAGGTTGGGGATGTATGGCCTCGAACACTGCATGGCATGGTAGCAGCATGTTTCTCCTGTCTGGCGAAGGAGAACTGAACTGGTTTAAAAACATTGGGTGCTCAAAGTCTCCATTGTAACCACTGTGGTAAATGGGCAGTGTCAAGATCAAATAAGGACAAAGTACACTGTGGTAGGTGAACAGAGATCACCCATCTGTAACTTCAAAATCTTGAACCTGCCAAGTTCAATCAGTCCATGGAGAGACACTTCTGCCAGGGCTGCACAAACCCTGTCCTCCTTGTAAAGGTGGTGAGGCCCCATCTGCTCCCTTTTCTTGTCTCCGAGCACCTGACTGGCCTGTGAAATAGTGAAATAGTCTGTGCAGGGCTAGTCCCTTGAGAGTCCTGTCTTGTTCAAGGAGTGTGAAGAGGAAAGGGAAAGA
>NW_010195741.1:129054-146637 GCF_000695765.1 Mesitornis unicolor
TCCGCAGAGGACTTGTGTAGTTAACTCCAATGATGCTGAGCACATCAAGCCACGTGTCTTTCATCTCCTTGCACTATTGCAGCACTGCAAAGCTCTGAGCTGCTTCTTGTTTTAAATGTATGGATTGTCTGAGTAAACTGTGAATTTAAGCTGAAGAGTTTAGCTTCAGCAAAACAAGCTGAAGTCTAAAACAAAGAAAGCTTTATGAATTGACCAGGATTGGTGAGACCCTCTTCATATTAACTTCACTTCAGCAGTCCTGGTGAGCTCTAAACATTTATCTGTTAGACTAAACATAGGTTAAACCAGGCCGTGAAATAGCTTAATTGTAGACCTGAAATCTAATCAGAGATTTATCTACTTACCCTCTGCTTAGTTAAATTATCACCTGGACTGAAATCCTTCAAAGAGTTACACACTGTCCTACAAAACCCACTACGAACAATGAAAATTAAATAAGCCAAGAAAATAGGGGTCATAAGTTCTCCCCCCAGAGCGTTCAATCCCTCTTATCTTGTTGATATGTTTGGTTCAAGAACCTTGTCTCTAGTTGTTACACTGTCTGCTTTTCCAGTAGTCAGCCAGAGGAAACTATGGAAGATAGAAGTAGTAATGAAAAGAGTAATATCAATGTGCTTGATTATTTCCTTGCTTAGATTAGTTCTGTACAGTTATTATTCCATTGACTTCAGCAGATTACTCTCTTGAGTTTCTCTGGAATGAATAAGGAAGAAAAAGGTTTTGCGTATGTGGGCAAACTTCTATTTTTTATACCTATATAGCAGAGAGATAGAATAGTAGAGATCCAAAAATTATTTTTTGGGAAAAAAGCATCTAACCACACTGATTCACATCAAATGGCTTTTAGCAAAACCAACAATTTTAAAAAACAGAACATCCCTTGAGGACATGTGGGTGAATGACTTGAAACAATACAATCAAATGTCACGGACTCCAGCTTCTGCACTCTCTGTGACTACCTCCCCCTCCCTCCAAATAAACACACTCCTGTGTGGGAGCTTTGTAAAACCTCAGACTCCACTTTTCCTCTCCCTTGTGACAATGGTAGCTCTATGACAACATATCTTACAAAATTGTGACTTTTCTCACGTTTGGGGTTTTTTTTTGTGGTGATGTTGAAGTTTATCTCCCAGCATTGGCAGACACAAATGCCATGACTTTAACACTGACGATAAAGCCCCTTTAAAGCAGAGTGTTTTCGGGAGAATAGTAGGAGTGGTGGTAAAACAAGTGAGCCGTGGCCGAATGGTGAGACCTGCAGCTAAAGGGCAAGAGTGCAGAAAGGCCCGTTTGTCTCCAGGCTTGAGTGTAGCTCTTGTATGAGTTGTCCACATCACCACAGAAGGGGTTTAGAGGTTGAATAGACTCGCTACCTGTCTCAGAAGTTACTGAAGAAACTGAACATTTTAGCTATAGGCTGGGGATGGATCCTATTCCCCTCTCACCACACCTCTGGTTGAGCACAGCGATGGCGATGAAGTAGGAATCATTTTGGTGTCTCCATTTCACCTGAGTGTCTTGGGCATAAGGAAGCAGCGGGTTCAGGTTTGGGGTTTTTCTGTTGACTGTGGGGAAATTCAGGGCTTACAGTTAGGGGCTTATTCATTAAAAGTTCTGTGCATTTTTTTCCCCAACTGTCAGCGTTGGAGAGTGAAATAGGTCTGGTGCCATATCACCCTCCTCCCTTCCTCTGTCCCCTTCCTCCTGCTTGGGGAGGCTCTGTGCACCAAGGAGTACAGGAGGCAGCCCATGTCCATCTGAGAGCTGCTGTGGCTTGTTGTGTGGACATACACCAGCAGGATTTCAAAACAACCTTGAGATCCCATTTTACCCCTGAAGGTGCATGACTTCCTGTAGAGCCCAGGGACAGTCTGTTGTTATTTTCTGCGGGTGCTGAGGGGATAGCTGGCCTTGCAAAGACCTTCCCTCTGGAGGGCTGCTTGTGAGGGGGACAGAGAAAGGGAGAAAGGTGGATCTCTGGGTATGGCCTGAAACCTTCCTGATGACATTCCCTGGACAAGGCTGCAAACAGGCTGGAGAGGGCCAATACAGGTCTCCCTCAGCTGCAGCATCTGTGCTGAGACACACCTGTGCTCTCCTTTGTCAGAGAGAAACAGGGAAACTGGATCCTAAGTGATTTAATAATTTACATGTCTGTTTTTCAAGCGGTGTTTGCTATTTGTAAAGCTAGTCAGACCCAGGCTTCCTGAGCAATGTTTTTGAGAAAAGATTATGACCATGTGAAGCATTATTCTGGAAACACCTATTGTGCCGTCTGCCGATGATAACTCCCTTAGCAAGTATTTTTTTTCCTCTCCGACATTTCCAAAAATAACAGCTGTGCTGCCTGCAGTCCCTTGTGCCAGGGAAGCAGTTGCTGTTGTTGTCCTCCCCTCCTCCCTGACTGCTTTGCAAAGCGCGCTCCTTCCAGGTCTTTCAGAATAGTCACGTTGACAAGAAATGGTCCTCACCCTTGCAAGCCCAAGGTGGGCTGTCAGGTCCAGGGCTGAGCACAGAAATTCGGATGATCCATGATTCTGCATCTTTAGCAACATTTGGACGCAGTACCAGAGCTGTGTTTCAAGTCCCAACCTCTTTTGTACTTTTAGAAGGTAGATAGGTGTCTGCTATTTTCATTCCCCTCTCTCCTTTTTGCTAGAGATGCTGAGGTGTCCGAAGGGGAATAAAAGTGCAGTTCTTACAGTTAGGGCTCTATGGGGCTGTTTTTATTCTTATTGCTTTTTGTGCTATGGCAGTTTAAAGAACCCACAAATGAGCCAAATCTTTGTTGTGGCAGACATTGAATTAAAACATAGTAAGCCCTAAGGACTTTTTATTACACATAAAATAAAGCAGATCTGTAACTTGTTTTCAAGATGTGACACTGTGAGGAGTAGACCCTGGTTCTCACAGAGCTCCAGAGCCTGAAGTATGGGGCAGTATCACCTCTTAATTGATCCTGAACACCACCACTAAACACAGCTGATCAAATTAATCACCTTTTACAGCATTAGGTTCTGTTATAAAGTCTGCCTACTGAATTGGGAGAGCTTTTTTACCTCTAAAGTTTTACAGGGCAACAGCGTTAAAATGATACTTTTAACATGTTAATTAACAGAAAACAAGTTATCAAAGGAAAGTAAAAAAAGATCTGTTTTTGTCTCAGTAGCAGAAGGATCTTTTGATTCTCTTCCCTGTGTTCATTATGTCCATTAGCATGAGTGTCTGTGCTTTACTATGCCTAATTCTTTGTGGGTTAAAGGAATGGGAAGATACTCTGTAGACTTGTAAACAAGCCATAGTTGTACTGATATCTCGATTAGACATGGCCACTACTTAGTGTGATGAAAGGATCTTGGCATGGAGAGCCTGAAGCTACAAGCATGAGGAAACTAACATCTGAAGCTGGCATCGAGAACGCCCAGAATAAAGGGCAGAGAAGAGAGGGCAGAAGTTACCCTAGAAGATGATTCAAGCACATAAGGAAGTTAATCCATAATGAAGTTGAGTGCGAAGTGACAGTACTGTTCTTACTCTAGGGTAGCTTCTCTGGTGAATGTTGTTACTCTGGAACAGGGATGTCTCCAGGGAAGCTATTCTCAGATGTGTTTCTAGGCATATACATATATATACAATATACATAGTGTGACTACGGTATCATTCCACAGCCACCACAGTAATCATTGTACTTCTTTGTTGCAGACAACCCCTTAGCAAGCAGCACCATCTCCGGAGGATGACGTGGTTAGCCTTTGCAGAACAGTCTGTGCTCAATTTTGGAAGGTCTCCTTAATGCCAGTATCTAAGTACTCAGCAAACCCTCCTACATGATGCTGTAACACCTTCAATTAGCCTTTAAAGAAATAAGAAAATAATTTGCCATGAGGCTATTGTTCTTTATGCAGTCACTAAATTGTTAGCTATTTCTTTCCCTTTCTTCCTCCTCCTCCTTTTCCATCTGTATCACAGCTTTATGAGCACATGGTACTGAGCATCAGACTTTGCTCTTCCAGGAAGCAAACTTCTTTCAGGGGAAGTTAGAGTTCCTCAAAAAGTACCACTAGCTGAAGATAGGTAAACCACCAAGCACTGGTCCAAGGCTTTGCAAAAAATACTAAAACAGAGACCCATGTCTCAACTGCCAGTATAAATATTTGAATGCACTACCAGCTTTGTTTAGTCTGTCTACTCATTTATTTTTTTTTCCTCAATGTTCTTGTCAGGCTGGGGTGGATATTTTGAAACTAGAGAAAATTTTCTCACTGTAGCTGTAAGATCATTCTGTGTTATAAAGCTGGTCAGTTTGGCTCAATGAGCCATATGCATTGACAGGTTGTTGCAGTAATATTTACATGAAGTAAGTAGGATTTGTTTTATGTATGTCTGAATCTGGGCTACCAACATGCCCAATGCCCCCAGCATGCTGCCGTCCACTGGACAGTAATGTAGATGTCCAGCTGGAGAACCTGGACATCTGGTGGTGATGGCTTGGGTCACCTTGAGTCATGATGTGGGTAGTGCCTTTGCTGTGAAAATTAGCAGATGATGAGGTATGCTGTGAGGAGTCACACTGCTGGAGGTTAGATTGCCAAATCCCATTTGAAGGACCAGGGTCATCTCAGTTTGAAGAAGACAGATGCAATTATTTCCCTTTCAGAGCCAATAATGAACTGACATAATTTCCTATGCCACCTTGGCTTCCCTTCAGGGGGTCCATTATCACTGCTAACGAGACCCAAGTCAACTTAAATTGTGACGTTAACAAAATCGCAGGCTGGACTGGAACAGCCTCGGGTGCAGAGGCTGGCTGAGTCACCCAGATGCCACAACCTGTCACACAGAATTCATGGTTTGGATTCATTTCAAGGCAGCTTCTCACACAGCAGGATCCCATTTTGTAGGATCAGCAAGGTCAAGCAGGATGTGGCTTCTCCTAGGACAGCAGGGGCAAGGCCATCGTCTTGGATTACCCAGGGAATATAATTGCAGCTCATGTTCAAGGTTCAGGTCTCCAAACCAGCTGCCCAGGTTTGCCCACAGTGTTTTAGATGCCCAGCTGCATGAATGATGCTTACATTTTAGCTTTGGAAGCAATAGTTATTAGAGCTTGAATATGGGAATCCCCAAAGCTCCAGTGGTGTAAAAGGGGGAATGAAAGAGCAGCTTTCTAAAGAGTATTTTGGCATTTTTTTTCTATTTCCTATATTTTAGTAGCATGAGTACATAAGTTACTGTGTTTTGTAGTGTGGCAGTATGAAAAGACTGTCTCTTACCCTGAATGTTATTTGAATTGATTAATTAATGAAAAAACTAGGGTGAAAACATTGTTTTTAAAATTTATACTGTGCAAATATAGCATGAAATCTGAGAGAGTAGAAGTGACTAAGAAAATCTAAACAAACCTAATAGCATCTGCAAGCCAAGGACTATGAAGAAGCAGCAGCCTGGGCAACTTGGGCTTAAAGTAAGATACAGTGAAAAAGTCCTACGTTTTTACAATGAGAACAATCATTGTCTGGAACCTCATCAGGGATATGGCAGAGTTCCCATCACTGGAGGTTTCTGAGATGCGATCAGAGAGAGTGCTAGTTAATCTTATCTAGGCTTCCATTCCCATGAAGGGTTAAACCAGGTGATCTCTTGAGGTCACTTCCAACCCAGGCTGGGTTGGATACATGGCTTTGTGAGGGAAATCCATTTTGTGTTGCTGGCACTTCTTCTGAAGGCATCTTTTGTAATTAAGACGTTCTGGAGTCAGATTCCTGCTTTCACCCTAGTTTATATATTTTATCCCTTGATTCATCAGTTATATCCTGGTGACAGTGATCCATGTACAACAGGAGGGGAAATGCACTGCTATGTTTTTGGATTCTTGCCGTGGTATTGAGCACAGCACTGCATAGAGGTAGCTATGTGGGGAGAAGGCTGAGTGGATTGGGATTTTTTCAGATTTGGCTAAAGGAATTCAGGTTAAAAGGCTTTCTGATAGTTCTGTAAAAATGGTGATTCAAAAAAAGTGTTTTTCACAATTTTTACAGCATAAGTGAGTACTTCTTACCATGTGAGCTTTCACAAGACTGTAAACAACATTCCACCCATATTTGTCCTGTGGCTGGATATGGACTTTCTGGAGCCTTTAAATGCTTTTACAATGTGTGTTTATTTTAATGAGAGGGGGGAAATATATCACTGAAATATTTCATATTCAACTGGGTGGAACCCATAAAACCATAAGCAGTGAAAATTTTTGCATGCCCAATGGATTTGGGGAGTTTTATTCTGAAAACTGGCTCCTAATATCCCTCTGATCCATCCTTTTCCAGCTCTACATGTAAAGGAGAAGACTGCAGAGCCAGAAAGAGTAGAAGTCAAAATGGTGTTTCTCTAGCAAAATGTACTGTTGGCTATGTTATCTTCACCAAAAAAAAATAGTGTGATGAGATATTTAGTCAATAGTCTGACTTACGTACTTCTCATGCCAGTGTTAATACTCATTTAGGCTGAAGTCCTGGAAACTGAGCTCTGTGATACACCAGGAAATGTTGTACTCTTCCTTCCCCACCTCTACAAGGAGCCTGTGTTGTTTTAGGGTTTAAAGACATGGTGATTCACCAGTCAAATGCAGTTAATTTCTTATAGAACTGATTTGGGGTCCTCACTGAATATCAGACATTTGGTTTGGTAAGACAAAAGAACTACTTTTTAAAATGGGAAATATTTGTGGCACCTTAAGATGCTTCTTACTTGTGGTAGCAGAAATGTTGGCTCAGCACTCAGACGGGCACCTAACAAGAATCTCTGTGGTTTTTCAGCTTCTGAGAAGGTGTGTTGAGACCTCCTTTTTCTGACCTCCATGAGGAAGCAAGTATGTTTTCACAGCTTGATGTATACCAAAATGTGTTAGAGATGTAATTTAGATACCCATGCTGACATAAAAGGCATTTTATGTAACTTTTGGGTCACTGAGGTCAGAGTCAAGTGCCACCAGAGCCAGAGCTGCGGGTGGCTGTCCGTCACATGTTCTGTCAATAGAGGGTATAAAGACAGCATTTGTTATTTACTGGCTGCTGCCCCACTGTTTCCTATAATTTTAAATTCCAGTGGAGAAGACATGAGTAAACCCAAGCCTTGAGTTGAAAACACCTTGGAGTTGGACTGTTTCCTTTTAATTATTTTACATCTAGAGACTTATGTGCATGTGTCATTGTTCTGTGCCAACAGAAACTTCAAACCTGCTCTCAGTAGCATTGGCTTGTTGAGTCTGTGACACAGCAGATATCGTAATTAATTTTTAAAAAAGTGTGCTCAGTATATGTAAATATAAAGTTACAGGATCTTCTGGCAGGATCTTCTGTCTGTAGCTGCAAGAATCGGGTTACAATGATACGCCACTCTTGCTAAAAAACCAAAACTCCTTGTACCATTGCAAACATATTTTTCTCACCCCATCATAAAGTTTTTATAGTATAGGTGGGGACACTAGGAGGGGAAAACAAAGCTGAGATACTAAGTTCCAGGGGACAAGTTATACCTGTTTAATATAATCTGGTGATCAAAATACTGAACAGTAAACATGAGAAACACATGAATCAACAGAGTGGGTGCTTATTCTTAACATTAATTATATGTGTATTCACATAATCTGAAAAATGCAGTGTATTGGATTGTGCTGTATTTTGAGGTATAGTATTGCAATGTCTTAAGAGTTTCTTTGTCCTTGCACTTGTTATTTTTGTCACAGATAATTTGATTTTAGCAGCATTAACATTTTTTGAGCCTTTGTGTATATATATATACACACATATATACACATACACATATATATATATGCTGTGACTTTCCTTAGGCTTGCTTTTCAGTTAAGGTTCTAAATGAGGAATATGCTCAGTGATCCTGCTGCAGACTTATTATATATGATCTAAATTCCTACTGTAGAAAGTTCATATTATTATTTCATTAGTAAAAGGCAAAATCAGTGGTCAAGATTGCCTGCAGAGTACCAGTGCTGTTCTTTGAGTTGCCTTGGATGAACCTGAAAACCAGATAGGAAGCTGACTGCTGATGGCAAGTGTAATGTTACTTTCCAAGTACCCTACTGACACACGTTGCACGCAATCACTCCCTCATGCACACCACTTGCAGATAAAAGAATACATGAGTATTGATAAGTACCCAAGTTTTCCATGAAGAAACCTCTTGGGAGTCTTTATATTTTCTCACTTTCTTTGAAACCATGTTGCAGTTTTGCTCTTCTTCAAGAGTGAGGAAGGCTGCAGCATTTAAGTGTGTTGTGTAGAAAATGATGAAATTCTGGAAGGTGATGAAAGCACCTGGTAAAAGACTTTAATATCACACTTGAATACGATTAGTGGGTTTAAATGAGATATTACAAGTTGTTGAATACTAAAGCCACTGGAATCTATCAACAAGGTTTACAGACTCTCACCAGCTCAAAAATACTAGTATCTCATGCTTTATCTTTTCCTCTTATTTTGCTCTGACTCTCACACCCAGGTACTCATAGGTTCCTTGCTGTGTCGGTATCTGAGCACCTACCAAGAGTTAGAGACCATGTGCTGCTCCTCTGTTTTCCTTGTTTGTGTCAGCTAGTGTGAGAAGATTGCATGAAATACATTTAATGTTATTAACTTACTCTTAGGGAGTTTCAGTATTTAATTGAGTGGGTTCAGTATAAATAAATACTGCTGTCGTTTTGCATCACACAAGATCACTGTGGTTCTGCACTTCTGGCCAGTAACTTCCTTGTGATTAAAAATATCTGTTTACAGTAATCTAGGAGCAAAAAATGATTAATAGGCTGACTGCAGTCTTTCTGCCTGGTTAATTCCTCATTTCTGTTGCTCAAGGTCTGCTAGTGTTCTACAAACATCACATTTAAAGGCAGAAGCTGCAGCAGAAACCCAAGGCCCTGCTTTCTGCGAGCAGCAGGAAGAGGCTGCTCATGTCCAGGTGTGTTCCCAGAGCATCAGTGGCTTGGGCACAGGTGGGAAAGGGGCAACAGAAAGTGAAGCCACAAAGTCAGCTGTGAATATTAATTCCTCTAAAGTAGTAGTTGTGATAGGCACAAGATAGAAGTCATGCTAACTGATAAAAGAAATTGGCATTTCCAGCCCAACTCAGCTGTCTGTAGCAATTTACAGCTCTGTTCCCCTATATGTGAGACAGCTGCAGTTTGTTGGGATGGTTTAAGACTAGAAATCAAAATGATGCTTGAACTTTGAAGAGAAATCAATACAGTTGTCGTTTCAAAATCATCAGTGACAGAGTAATGGCCTGGAAGAAGTGTCAGGGGAGGGAAAGAACATGATCTGAGCCAGCAATTTGTACACAATCCCAACAACAACTGGGATCATTGCACAATAATCCTGGTCATTTTGCCCACAATTGCAGGCAACTGGTATTGTTTACCTATTTCTTCCAATTCCCTGTTCCCATGATAGAGGTTAATAGGCCTTTTAAAAGATTTCATAATACAAATTGATGATGGTGGTTGAAATACAACTTTTATGCTTTTTAAAAAGAAGTGGTAAAAAAGCTTAAACATGACCACGTTACATGATACTTTGGTAGCATGTACATGAAGTTTATAGTCTACAATTTATTTAACAATAAAAATGTGTTCCACGAAAACTAGTAGTAAATGTGGAGATTCCTCCCTTCCCTCAGTATGAGCAGCTACATTTAAAATAGGGATTTGGTTTCCATGGAAAGCTTGTTCAATTTGTGCCTGGCACCAGCTGTCTGTCCATCAGTAGTTTTGGGAACTGTGGGGACTGAACTGCAATGCCATTCTTCACCAATGCTAAATATTTTCAAGGTTCTGTACCAAAATCACTGACCATGCTTGCTCACCAGCAACCAAAATCACAGAAATGGGAGAACCTCACTGCAACTGTTTATGACTCAATATATTTTTTCCTCATATGCTTAGAAAAACTTACGTTTTGATCTGTGAGAACTATAATTCCTTATTCTAGCGGTGCACCCAAATTCACATAGAGTAGCCGACACGGAAGAGTAAGTATACAGATACTCCTTCACACGTTCCTTATATAATATACAAATATGTTTTGTTTGACAGCATCATAATGCAAAAGCATTGAAAAAATGACAGCCCTTCCCTGTGGTCAGATCTTTACAGATAGGACACAGCACAACTTTAGCCTTTGCTAGTAAGATAGGTCCAGAGTTAGTTGAATTATGATGACTGCGTTAAAATAAAAAGCATGAAAAATCCTTAGGAAACTGTAACAGGGATATGCAGAGATTAAACTGAAAAAAATATGTATTTGAGAAGCTTTTCCTACCTTGTGGGAAAGTATTTAAGTTAAATAACTTTAGCTTAAAGAAATAAATGTTATGAGGCTCCTCATAAATATTTATAGAGTAGTAATACAGAAATATAGAAGCAGTAAATCTACTACGTGTTTACACTTTAGCAAAGGCCTCTAGTTGACAACTGGGAAGCAAATAACATGAGAAAATCTTTCTGAGAGCCTGACAGAGAAGCCATTTGCCTCATCTGAACTTCTATCATAGTTATCTCTGTGCTGACATGGAGAAGAGCAGTATTTATGGAGGAGTAGGCTGGATTCGCTCATCCTCAACCCTCTGGAGGCAGCAGGGATCAAGCCGCTGGCCTGTGCCTCCCTCCCAGACAGCCCTGATGCCCCAGGTGTCAGAAAGTTATCTCTAAAAGATTTTTGTTTATAAGATTATTGAAGTGAAAGAGTAATAGTAACTGAGACAATTTCCCACTTAAGTTAGGTGAAAAATGAGCATTTTTTTCTCCCAAACAAGATGGCAAGCTTCTGAAACTGTGCTAAGGGAGACCATCAGGGAGACGATACCCAAGTGCACCAATGCCAAGGTACCAAGTACACACAGCAGCAGTGGTGAGCATCTAGAAATGTTGACAGCATTATGCAATTCAAGTGTAGAGGCAGAGAACAGCCTGTTTCTAGTTGCATGTTTAGACATGGTTTTTGCGTCCTGACTTTCAGTGAATGTTGGTTGGAAACTGTAATCCAGGAGTTTATGCTTTGCTTTTTAGACAGCTCATCCCCCTCTTTAAGAATACTGAGGAAAGTTTAATGTAGGCAGGATCTCCCTAGCCATAGCTGGTGATTAAAATAGCCTGAGGAATGGTCTTGACATGACACAATCCCTTACAAAAAGCAGAATGGGCAAATGCATTTTTTTAAAGTATATCAGGTACTTACTTATGCAGGTGTTTTTTTTCATGTGCAACATTCATGCAGTAGTCAAACCTTGCAAGAACTCAGAATTACCAGGGATAAAGCATTGCTGTTAAGCACTCAGGTCCAGGATTGATTTTCATATATAGCAAAAAGGGGACTTTGTAATGTAGGACCAGGATTCACAGAAGCCAGATTTCTAAGCAAGGATGATACTTCATGATTGGATGTAAGGAGCAGCAAGGTATGAATCATCTTCACTGCTGAAGATGGTGGTATCTCTGGCCTCTTCAGCACCAATATGGTTGGTCTGGAAGGGAGATTGTGCATTTGCTGTCTTTTAGCAAGGGATTTAGATGGAGTTTAGGTGCCTCACTCCATTTTCATTTTTATCTCCAGTTCCCAGTGCACTGTTGGCAAAAGCAAGATCAAAAGAGTTGGTGTCATCTCTGCCTGAAAATTGACCAAGCCAGTTCAATCCCTTAGGGTGGAGTTTCAGAGAGCTTTGGAGTTTAGACCTGAAATTCGTATGGTTGGGTTATGTTTGGGCTACACTCACTGCTGTTGCACTCATGGTGAGAATGGTTCCCATGAGGCAGGAATTGCCAACATCTTCTTCTGAGTCAACCTCTCTGCAACAAATATCCCCTTCCTTCCCAGACGCAGCAGGAGCCTCTCACCAGGTCCCACAAGTGAGGTTACCAGCACCAGTTTATCCAAAAATCTCCTTGTTGGCCACCTTCAGTTTCTTCATCAGCCTTTTCGACAGATCAGTTTGGGAGTACCAGAGTGGCTGGGGGAGTTTGCGTGATGGATCTGGGGTGTAATATATACTGTTGATCCTTCTGATCCCGTCTTGTGTCAAGCCCAAATTACATGGGGATGAGACTGTTTGCAGTGAGGGCATTGCTGAACTGTACTTATCTACCCTGACCAGGGTTAGCTTTGGATCAGTGGTGACAGCCCATTATGCAGTATTTTCTTCTGCTGGGCAATTGTGAATGCTTTTTATATGTTATTCTTACTTGCGCTTAGACAATGTGTCCATTGCTGCTGCTCTAAGGCAAAACAGCACCGAAATATGAGCGAGGTTGCAAATGTTCCCTGCTGGAACTGGCCAGGAAGTGCTCCTGCTCTGTTTATTAGTGCCAGACCTGGCTCACAAGCACTGGCACTCTCTAGACCCACATTTTTCACCTATTTCCTGCCCAGGCAGTCAAGTGTGAGACAGTGAGAAGTGACACAAATAGAAAGTAGGGCATTTTTAAAAGAGCAAAGGCGTTATATACATATTATTTTTTTGCCTGTGATTTTGTTTCATTTAGATCATTAGAAGAGAGGTGAAAAATCCATGCAGTTGTCCTTGCTTATGTTTTGCCTTTAGATGTGACCCTTGTGTCAGTCTGACTGATGGAACTCTTCAAGGTCAACCTTGCTTTCAGGCTCTCCTCGCTACGCTGTGCAAGTTAGGGATGCTGCAAGGGAAACACATCTCTGTTTTCAAACCACTGTTTTAATTTGAATTTGCAAATAATGTAGAAACATTTCTGTTGACTTTCAGTTTGACCAAAGCTTGTTTTTACAAATGGTAGGGCTGACTTAAAGCAGCCACAGGGTTTTGAATCTCCTGGCTCCAGCACTTGGGATGTGCTACTCCTTAGGACTTGACTGCAGAGCTGCCCCTATGTGTGGAGTAGGATGTGGCGTGAGGCTTGCCCTGTGGCCACCAGTGTTGAAGCCAGCCAGAATTGCAGCCCCAGGTGAAGTTTCAGCGGCCACCACTGCCCTCTCACTGCCTAGTGGTTAGTTCATATGGCCAGTGTTTAGGACAGCAAATTCTGCTTCATAAAACAGCTGTGTAAACAGAAGAAAGCATTTTCTGAATTTCCTGTAAGCATCTAGTGACACTACTTTAACGGCATGAACTGTACAACACACATTATTCGTGTCTGTTTATCTGTCTCAGTTTTGGCCTTCAAATTGTTTCAGTATCGTATGGCTGCATGGATGTACTCGCTGCTCGGCACAGCTGAGAAAGAACATAAATCTGCAGTTCACCTTGGGCACCAGACAGCATTTGGGTTTGCTTTCTGACTGGCCTATGTTAATCAGGTATCCCATTCTTCCAGCTGTAAATCAGACAGCTGATTAATAATCACAGTGAGAGAGGTAATTAGTACTGGCATGTAGCTGTTTTATGAATCCCTCTTTCCTGTGAGCCAAATCCAGCCATATGGAAAAATGTAGCTGAGACTCTATAAATATGATTCCACTTAGACAGTCGTCTCTTCTGTCTTCTGTTATCACAGCAGTGTCAGCACAAGGAAAACAATGAAAGTGAAGAGATGCTGTTGCAGATTTTATTACAAGGTTGAGAGCTTGGGACTTTTTTTTTTCTTCTTCAAGGACACTGTGTTAATCTGGAGAAAGAGGGCTTGATTTGTGTTCATTTATGACTGCCCCAATTATTTGAGGAATAGCTTCAGTGCTGGTACTTGAAGAGCTTTCGTTCTCCTTTAACTATTTCTAGCAGAGTTAGAAAGATATGCCTTGTGTTTTGTATCCTGGCAACTTGTCTTCTCCAGTAAGCCACATCTTAAACTGTCAGCCCCCTCAACATTTAGAGTGACTGTCTTCTGTTCGTTGCTGTGGGATTGATGCTGTTAACTGGGTGTCTGCAGTGCAACCAGCAGCAGCAAGTGTGGATTGCCACAGAGAGTGAAGGCTTTAGTAATGAAGTGCAGATGGGCACCAGGCAGTGGCTGAATCCATAGAGCCAGGAATATTTGGGCAGAGCCTCTTCTGGTCTTCATGTTGATCTTCATGCACTTCAATACACTAAAAACTAAAAAAATATCTTCTTTTGAGGACCCATTCACAAGGCTGGTGCCCAAATATCTACTGAAACTTACTGGTATAGTGAAAACAGAGGAAAATAAAATGTGGAGTAGAAATATCTCTTACCATATTCTGAATCTTTACAGGATGTCTGTAAGGTAGAGATTATTTTTTGACAACAACAAGCAATTCACTCCGAAGCCATTTCATCGTGTATATTTCATTGTGGTGGCTTTTTAGACTATTTTTAACTATTTTGTTGAGCATTCATAGGTTGGATTAGTAAATGTGACCCCACTGCAAGTGGGAGAGGCCAAGGATGCTGTGTAACTGGTTTCCTAAATTGCTGCATTGGAAAAGTTTAGGTAGGCTGCAAGAGGGGGAGGCCTTTGTGGTTCCACTCCCTATTAAATAAAAAGGAGAGCATCCTGCTGGGGTGTGGGATACTGCCAGAGTGTGCAGCTTCCAGCAGCTCAAGCTAATGAGGAAGTCAGGCCTCTTTTTGGGAAAAGAAATGGGAAAATGCCTGCTGCAAGGGAGGCAGGAGAGCTCTTCTTTTCTGTTTTACATGATTATTGTTGCAGTCTCATCTTGGAATAGGTGCCCCAAATAGCTTTATTTGATCTTTTGTAAAGTATTGGCCAACCTTCTCTTCCACAGGAGGTTTGTTGGTTGGTTTTTTTTGAGACACCTCCTCTTGCTTGTGAAAGGTTTTAGAAATAACTTCTGCCACAGCCATTCCCATCCAAACCTTAAAGCATATACAAAGCCCTTACAGAGCTGCATGAGTTTGATACATTTTGTGTTGGGTTTTTTATTCCCCCTTTAAGATGGATATTGTCAGAAGCAGTATGAGGTAAATGATGGTAAATCATAATTTAGTGCTAAAAGAAGTTTTTAATTCAATTGTCTCATAAAAAGCCAATGCCATAAGAGAAATTAAACTGCTGCACCAAAGCTGATATAGAGAGATGTGTGACTCGTCCTCATCTCATCTTTCTGTCCCAGCAACTGCTTTCATAAATAATTTCTCTTCCAAGTCCTCTGCTCAGTGTACTACTCCTTTTTCTGACACTTAACCCACTAGCTCTGTGTACTGTATGTATTATGCATTGCCTTCTATGCATGTCTATATTACAAAGAACTTTCTCTCCTAAGGGTTTACTTCAGCTATTTCTGTGAGTTCGTCCTACAGGGCATTTTTATGAAAGTCATCAGTTAGCCTTTGCTATGAAGAAAGAGATAGTATTAACTGAAAGTTGTCCAAGCTCATTAGGTTACGATTAAAAGGCAGATTATATTTTTTAATGTAGTGAATGAGGTTCTAGTGGGTGGGCGCTGGATGGAAGTGGTGCTGGAGAAAAGTGACAGGTGCTGTGTCCTTGGGCCACTCTGTCTTTTCAGTTATTTTATAACTTCAATTAAATACTGACTCATGAAGCACACAGCAATCTTTAGTTTTGTTCAAGTGACTTTCTTTAACAAATCTTAAAGAAATGCAATGTGTGGTCCTGCCTTTGCTGTCTAGGCTGAATCTAGAGCAGAGAGTTGGGACCACAAGTAAGCTGTCTCAAAGAAGGCTTGTAATTTGCCTCTTACAGTGCTGTATCTTCAGCTCTTCTGGGACCACGCATTTCTTCACCAGAAACAGAGGATTTTGTTGAGTCAAGATTTAGGATTTGGATTTTTCTCTGGAATTATTTAGAACTAGCCTTGAGCTGCCTAAACTGGTGGAGTCCCAGGCTGGCCTCAAGAACATTGGTCTGAAGTCTGAGGACCTGCACTCAGTCATTCGGTGGCAGCTCTGCGCTCCATCCTTGGCTCTGGCAGGGCTGTAGGGCCAGTGGGACCTTCCCACTACCTCTTGCACCTCTTCCTCCATCAAGGAGAGAACCCCTCTATTTTAGTGTCTCAAATGACCCGGAATAGCAGAGCTGGAAACTGCGTCTCCATGGCTGGATTTGTAAATAATTCATCAGATGCAGTTCAAGCAGTAAATGGTCTGTACAGGCACTGCATGGGGACTTGATTCCCACAGACCCCGGGTGTTCAACTGCTGCCCGCAGCCCTCGCTTCATTGATTGCATTGGCCTCTACCTGAAGGGTAGACCCTGCTTCCTGGATGAAGGACCACAGTCCTGTGCTCCTGGTGTGACCACCCTGGTGACTGGGAATGTTTTTCAGGCCACAGGGCTGGGTAAGCTGCCTTTTACTTCACCAGCAGACCTGGAGAAGCTATCAGGCCTCACCCTGGTCTCTTCCATTGACGAGAGGCAAGGGGAAAATAATAGACTGTAGGCTGTGCTTTAATTAGCCACTTGCTATTCCTGTCCTCTTGCATCCACAGTAACTATTTATACACGAGACTACATGCAAGACTGTGGCTCTTTTTTCTTGACCAGCAGTAGTGTTTGCATATAAGGTGGTAATTCAACTAATTTGGAGGAAAGTTTTACTTCTTTTTGATCCTGTGTAGCATAATGAGACTGGCATTTTTCCCTCTTGTTAAGTGTCCATATTTCATCGGCCACCGTAATCATCACAGTTTGTACTCCGAGTGATTCCTCGCCACTGGATAATTTCCATAAGTACACAACATTTAAATGTTATCATGTGTCCCTTTCCCTCCTTTCTCCTTAGATGTAAAGGAGCATCCCACTATGGCCTTACCAAGGATCGGATGAGACTGGCATTTTTCCCTCTTGTTAAGTGTCCATATTTCATCGGCCACCGTAATCATCACAGTTTGTACTCCGAGTGATTCCTCGCCACTGGATAATTTCCATAAGTACACAACATTTAAATGTTATCATGTGTCCCTTTCCCTCCTTTCTCCTTAGATGTAAAGGAGCATCCCACTATGGCCTTACCAAGGATCGGAAATAGCCGCCCTGGGCCCCGAGCTCTCAGCAGCTGCAGCCATCGCCTTAATGACAGACGAGCCAGGGCTGGTGAACCCAGGGTTCAGCCCCACCTCAGAGGACAGCCAGTCAAGCAGCAGCCCTGGAGACCTGCATCACAGTAACCGAAACAGAAGTAAGAACTGAAAATGGTGGTTTCAGAGCCTGGTGGCCTCTTTCAGCATTCACTTTCTGTGAAACATATGTTTAAAACTTTTTTTTTTTTAAAGAGAGCAAAAGCTTTAATTTTACATGGCTTGTCAAATTGCATACTCAGTGACCCAATAGGCTTGAGGTGAAAAATAAATCTGCTTGGCCAGGAGCAGCATCAAACTGAAAATGGCCTAGCTGCAGACATGCAAACCACAGGTCTTAAGAAAGGTTAGTTAGGTAAGTCAGCTCAGTTGGATGAGCAAATGGCATGTGTGAAGTGCCAACAAAGTGATGTAGCTGTGTAATGGCTTCACCAAAACGTGGTGACCCAAGCAACCCAAAAGCCTCTTAGGAATTATGTTTGGCAGGTGCCAAATTTTTGCAGGAAAACAAACCTTAAAAAGTGCTCTGGGAGCTTGGGGGGATGTTTGCAGCTTGGAGTAGCTGGTCCT
>NW_010195741.1:146648-191490 GCF_000695765.1 Mesitornis unicolor
ACCACAGTCAGGGTCAAGTTGCACCAGGAAACCTTGCCTTGATCCTTCTTCCTGTGACACTGCACCTGGCTCTGATGACTGTCGTATTTGAAAAACATGGCCTGCCCACAGGCAGACCCGGAAACGTTAACAGTGAGTTCAAAGCTTTCTTTTGAGAACTCTAAAGCCAAAGTGAACATCTCACCCTGTGTTGCACCAGCAGCATGTTGGGAGGATGGATGAAGGGCTGAAGAAAGACTAGAAAATGAGCAGCTCTATCCTTTGTGTGCATGGGGCTAGAGAGGAGATGAAAGGGAGAGGGCAAGAAGAGAACACCAGAATGAAATGAAATTCTGCCAGTTTTATTGAGTTTAGAGGCCACAGTCTGTTTGAGGGAATGCTGTATTATTAGATTACAGTGTTTGGCTAGCATGCAGAGCTCGAAGAGGCAGAGTCACAAAGATACCTTTCGGACAGGACGGGAAAAGTGAGTGACATGTTTTGAAACTACTATGTTGTTTTTTTTATTGCCTTACCTAAGTAAGAAGATGTGATTTAGCTGGTCCTTCCTGCCTGGAAATCTTTGAACTTTTGACATAAAACTGTTGGCTATTATTGGCAGTTTTGGAAACATTGTGGAGTTTTGAGACACTAGTGCTGTCTTTTTTCTAAGAAAAGTTTTTAACAGCATCTTCCACCTTTTATTCTGGTCAAACATATAGCTTCGTAAGGGCAGCACTTCCTCCTTTTATACACAATTTTCATGGGATTATTGCTGATTCTGCTCAACTGAGGTGTATTCTCTCCCAGACTACCACACTCGCAGGCGATTTATGTGTGTGGCTGGCAAAAAGAGACAGGGAGGGGGCAATTCCAGGGTGTGGGGCAGAGGAAGGATAATTGTACTCAGATTCAGGTGGGTGCAGCCTTGGAGTAACAGCTGGGGTGTAAAGTTGAAGTCCAGGCAGCCTTACCATTGCTGTCATGCCCTGTCATATGCTGAGGGCTGCAGAAATGATCTGGTCCTAGCCCAGAAGTGCTGAAATGTATTGGTTTGTTTTGTCCTGCTGTTGCAGCTCGACACTTTGAACACTCAACTATAAGAAGCAGATCTTTTAAAAAAATAAACAAGGCGTTCAGTGTTCTTCGAAGGACAAAAAGTGGAAGCGCGGTTTCCAACCAGGCTGACCGGGAAAGGGAGACTGTTGGAAACTCTGCTGCTGGAGAGGAAGGTAATGCTTTGTTCTCCTTGTGTTATCACTTAAAATGAGATAGGGGACCCTATCCATGTGGGAACTGGATGTTCATGACTGACATGTCTTTCATGTGGTGGGCTAGGCATGATTAAAAAAAACCCCAAAAAGCAGAAAATCCAATCTTTCCTGATTTTCTTCTTTAAAAAGTTGTTAGGGTTAAGGGTTAGGGTAGGCAAGAATATTACTGGGCTGCATGAGAATTCACCTAGGGCAGTTCTGGTGACAGCCTGCATGCTACAGCCAGCCCAGTATCTAGAAGGCAGGATGTGGGATCTGCGCATCTGGGATCTATTACTGGAGCTGCTGTTGATTTGCTCTATCATTTTGTTAAAAGGCTTCAACAGCATATGTCTGTCCCCCTAAAACAAAGGGATCACAGTGATCGTACATTATAGGAAATTCATGAGGTTTTGGCTAATGTTTATGAAGCACTAGATTCCCAGTGGAAAGATGGTATGAAAGTGCAAAGTACTGTAATTATTCCAACACTTCTGTGGGATCCTTGGTGACAGACTTGTATTACCTCTGCCAGGAAGCTGATGAGGTAAGAACACTCTGCTCTGAAACAGGGAGAAGCAAGTTCATCTGACGAATGTAAAAGATGAGGGGTCGGCAGGCAGTAACACTTAATGTTTGGCATTCTCAAAGCAATAAGCAAATATTACTAATTGCTTTGGACTGTAATTACGAAGCCGACATTAGCATTCACTCATCAAGAGGAAGTGACGACAGAGGGTGAATCACTGACTTAATCAAGGTCTTCTCTGAGCTTATTATTCCTTTGCTTGATGCCTCAGCACCTCACTTCTCTTCTCAGATCAAATGTCTAGGGTAAGGGCTTTAAGAGGAAAAAATATCCAGTTTCCTTTTTCTTTGCATTTCAAGCTATCATTGAAACCCACAGAAAATAAGGACAAAAGGCTACCAAATCCTGTGTTTAGGCATCGTTATTCTTGAAGCGGTGAATCAGAGAACACTGTTCAATATTTCCTCTTCTTTATTTGCTTATTCCTTCAGGAGAGTTTCACTGTATTACTGTGTTCTTGCTACTTACTCTCTTCATTCACATACTTGCTGATGTAGCCAAAATAAAACCTCACAATTTGAAATTGTGAACCTTTTCCATAAAAATAATGTGAATCTGCTCCTTGGCCTGGAAACATTATTAATAACTTTCCTGACCCATTTGTTTCCACCTCCAATTAAGATTTTGGAAATAATTTATGTACAGCCCTCTTTGAGCAGATGGATATGTTTATCATTCCCCAGCAACCGTTCAATCCATTGTAAGCAAATGCTTGCCCCTGTTCAGCTGGAGTGAAATTCTGCATGTTCATGCTTTTCAGAAGACATCTCTTCAGGATGGAGCATAGACATCTTTATGACTGCTTTCTGCCTAGGCTTATAGTTGATATACTTATATCAATCAAACATGCTAATTGTTCAGCTAAAAGTGTGGTTTCATGTTCAGAGTATATGAGGATGATCTAGATGCCAACAGTATCTAGCCAGTAACCCAGTGCAGTCCAGATGGTAACAGAAGAAGGTGTGAAGATGACCCTGGCCTTTACATTTCTGGCAGAATGAAAAGCACTGATGCCTCCATTTTAGGAGACATATAATGGAGCCCTAAAGTGACTGCAATTTCAGGGTCCCATTCACAGTGCCAAGATCATCAGTCTGTCCTTGACTCTGTGGTTTCATTCCTCTGCATCAAGCTTTCCTGTAAACTCCCAGATATATTCTACTGCACTGGAAAAACCAGGTAGGCAGGTAATTACTTAATGAGCAGTTACTCTTACACATGAGATCACAGAAGCTGGGTACCTAAATTACTGCATTAATTACATAAGCAAAAATGTCTTTTGATTACACAGTTCAGGAATTTGGTCTTTTAAACAAACGCAAGTAACTTGCAGTAATAGGGATAAAGTGTTAACAAGGATCTCTACTCGGTCCTTTGCAACAGGTGTTTTGTGTAATGGCATCTCAAAGGCTCCCTTTGTGTCTTCTTGTTGGAGGAGCAAATGAATAAGCTTCTTTCTGTAGCAGTTATCATCCTGCCAGCTGGAGGCTTGTTTTCTTCTCCAGTTCTGTATGTTTTCTTCTTTTACTTACTTTAAAAAAATCCTCAGCTGTTTCAGCAGTCTGCAGTTGGACTCCTGGTTAGAGCTACTGGTCAATCTTTAGGGTTAGCTGCAGTATGCTCTGCTCTGTGCTCGCTAAAGGTCTAGCCCAACCCCAATATAAAGGGCAGTTCCACGTCTCTGTCTCCCCATTGTCACCCCAAAAGCTGCTGCTGTGTTGCCCCAAGTTCAGAATCACAGAATTATTGAGACTGGAAAAGACCTCTGAGATCATCAAGTCCTATGACCTAACACTACCACATCAGCTAGACCATGGCACTAAGTGCCACATCCAGTCTTTCCTTAAACACCTCCAGGGATGGTGACTCCACCACCTCTCTGGACAGTCCGTTCCAATGCCTGATCACCCTCTCCATGAAAAGGTGCTTTCTAATATCCAGCCTAAACCTCCTCTGGTGCAGCTTCAGGCTATGCCCTCTCGCCTTGTCACAAGGGAGAAGAGCCCACCCGTACCTGACTACAACCTCCCTTCAGGTAGTTGCAGAGTGATAAGGTCCCAGCTCCCTTAGCCTCTCTTTATATATGGCTTTCCCTCTAGTCTCATCACCAGCCTCATTGCTCTCCTCTGGACCGGCTACAGCACCTCAATATCCTTCTTGAAGTGAGGGCCCCAGAACTGTACACAGCACTCAAGGTGAGTCCTCACCAATTCTGAGTACAAAGGGAGAATAACATCCCTACTCCTGCTGGCCACACTATTCCTGATACAGGCCAGGATGCCATTGGCCTTCCAGGCCACCTGGGCACACTGCTGACTCATGTTCAATCAATTGTCAACCAGGACTCCCAGGTCCCTCTCTGCTGGGCTGCACAACAGCCACTCTTCCCCCAGTCTGTACTACTGCATGGGGTTATTGTGGCCAAAGTGTAGGACCCTGCACTTGGTCTTGTTAAACTTCATATCATTGCACAGGTTCATGTCTGGGACTACCTGAGAGCACACCTCAACCATGCCTCATTGCTCCAGGAGGTCAGACAGCACCTCACCATCTCTCTGGTGGCTCCTTTCCTCACCACGCTTAGTCAGTGTGTAAGCAGAATAAAGCTGAGACTGTACCAGCAGCATGGTGAGTTAAATAACTCCTTCCAGCTGATAACCTCTTGTTGATAAAGGACCTGTCAGATCGTCTGCCAAAGCTCAACATATTACAGTCCATCTGTCCCCAGTTTACAGAATTCTCTCATCTTAGTTCAGATGTCTCTAATTAATCTATGTTTTGCCTGTGATTTGGGCAAAAGAGCTCTGAGAACAAAAAACATAGTTTTTTAAGTACATAGGTACTGGCCCTCAGCATCAGCAACACTGATAACTATTTGCCCACTGCAGAGTGTGTAGGTGCCTTTAATCTGAAGCTGATCTGTCTGTTGGGGCAATGCTTGGTTGCAATGTGACTGTGAGGATGCAAGACAAAATAATCATTCCTGATGTGAGAGAAAAAAATATTCAAATAACCATGATTCTGCTTAACTTGAAGCTGGTTTTGGAAAACTTTTGCTAGCCAGGGACTCTGAAGGATAGGATATACAGTGACAAATGTGTTTCTGTTATAATTACAGCAGAGAAATAGTTGCAGTCTAATGTTATCTTATACCTGGAGCTGGTACCAGTCCTGCACAGTGAAGATTACTCCATGATTTTCATTCACAACCTGTGATCTGATTTGTTTGTGTCATATGCACCCATTTTGGATGAAAATAATTCAGGTTTTCTTTGTTCCTCTGTTTAAACGTTTTGGTAACATCTTCAGCAGAGAACTGTTCATTGTCCAAACCAAAGAAAATGTTAGAAGTGAATGAAAAGTGCACTGAAGAGAAATTTTTTTGGGGGAAAGAGGCATTAAGATTTTATCATTTTTAATAATTTGGTCATCTCTAAATAACTCACATGAGGAAGTGTTTTAGCGCAGCTCCCAAACTTGTGATATCTACCTGGAAGTAATCTCGTTAACAGCACTTACAGCTACAAATAGCTTTTCAGGTCTGAAGTAGAAGTTAGGAAAGTTTAAAAGAGATGGTTTCATTCTGATACATAAGAGAAGGTGACAGGGACATCCTTCTGGCACTGATGCATTTAAGATGTAATATCTTCTGACTAGATCTACTAGTGTAAATGACCTTGACAATCTACTTAAATGACAAAATATCTCTGAGCAAAGACTGCTCCAGCTTTGCTATGCTTATTTGTATCACTGTGCTCTTAGTTTGGCATCAAACTGTCTAAATTCACTTCCATGAAAGACTATATACATATAGTCCTAGTATAGAGGATACATATACTCAAACTGATGTACAAATGCAAGTAATAAACCAGCTAACACTTTAGGAGGAAAGAATGTGGGAATGCAGTTCCAAAACCTTTATACAGTTTTACAGTAAAAGGGAGTCATGCTGCCTGTTTTCAAAAACGTTCATCAGTTTCATGTTGCAGTCAAGCCATTGTAAAATAAATTGAATTTATGATTGCTTGAGGATGTCAAATGTTGTTCAAAGTCAAACTCATTCTTCTTGGTGGGTGAAGTTCTACCATCTGTTATTGCTTTGCAACAGTCATGACCAAGGCTGCCCTGGCAGGCACTGACAGGACCACAGGACAGGCTCTCCTGTTGTGTGGGTGTATCTCATGTCTCCTGTTCAGTTTGATGTATTTTATATATGTATAGATAATTGATGGCTATTATAAATACTTCAATGTTTGGGAAAGGTACATGAAGAAAAAGAAGGTAAGTGAAACACAGATGGCTGTGGGTATCAACCATTTCATGGCATTAAGGCTCTCTATGTGCAGAGAAGGAAGTGGCTTATCCAGCCCCAGCACAAGATGGCACAGCCTAACTTCAGTCTCAGGACAGCTACACCCCACAGGAATCCCAAACTGTTCCTGTTTTCCCCGGATTTGGTTCAGTTGCACTTTCAATTCCCCAAAACAGCTGTTGGAAATCGCATAGAGCTGGTTCAAAGCACTCTGCTTTAGGTTGATGAGCCAGGCAACTTCCAGAAGAAAGAGATTGGCTTTGTAGCATCTCCTCTGCTGCAGACCAGTAAACTTTGCTTGCTGTAGATGAGATAGCCACAATTCTTTTGAGACACATTCAACTCTACAACAGTTTCATTTTAGTTCTTATGAAGATCCTTTGGTGGGATGAATGTCCAGAAGCAAGAAGAGACATTAAAGCTGGCATTGCCTTCTACCTGCCCTCTGCACCAGACTAGCATCCCTGGAGAATTAATGGAAGGCATTAAATCAAAATGATGGCCAACTGCTGGGAGAATTAAATGCTAAATGAAAAATGGGGAGGAAGAGTTGCAGGACGAAGTCCCAGAGTAGTGCATGTGCATGTGACATTCACAGACACAGGAATTTTCCAAGAATAGGCTACATAATCTTTGTTTGAACTCCAGTGACCAGGTACTCGTAAGCATGGGTGTGTATCCCTGCAGACAGCCTTATTCATGGGGTGGGCTGGCACCTCACATCAGTCAAGACTTGCAACCTGAGACACAAGTTTTGTTTACACTAACCTTTGATTAATCTGTACTCAAGAGTCATAGCAAATATTATGCAGTGCTTTGTCACAGTGGACACTGGGCATCAAGACAGAAGTTATCCTGATGGCAACACAGTCGGAGGAACACGGTGCACACAGAAGGCAGCCAACACCTGAGTGCTGAAGGAACACTACTATTAAGTATTGTTAACTTTGGGGATAAAATATTAAGTATGCTTAAAATTTTGTATTATAGTCTCATGGCCACTATACTAATGAGTGCTTGGTGTCCTACATCATACCAGACAGAGTTTACTGTAAAAGACTGGCCTCTCCCAAGTTACTTGTTACTGTACTGGGATGTGTGAAAAAATAAAATTGCACACTAATATAAGGAAAATATTGCTTGAGGAAAAAGCATACACGATCTTTCTGAATGCAGATGACATTTTATTATATTGACAGATTCAGAACACTTCATACAACCCTCGGTGACAAAAACACAGCACTCTACGGGAAAACCTGCAAGAATCACCAAAAACAAGACAGAAAGCTTACTTCTTTCTAGATTCAGCAGCTCTTCAATATTTAAGGACTGGAAATATAAAATGGTAAAGAAAGGTATGCAATGCTCCTGGGTTTTCCTGCTCTGGAAAACCTGGTCAAAGAGAATGGAGAATTCTAATTAAGAGTGTAAGGACTGGAAAATGGAGTCTGTGCAAACTATGCAAGCCTCCCAACATGCTGTGTATATGTGAATGGTACAAGCCCTCAACCCCGTTGAAGTCCCTTAAATTTGGCTGCTGAGGCCTCATTCACTGTATGCAAGCAGGTGCTGGAGCAGGGTCCACCTCTTCTGGGTATGGTATATACATTAGAAAAACTCAAGTTGAAAACATTGCTTTCCATACATGGCATCATCTTGAAATTGGCATGGCAGATCTTGGTCAAACTGCACACAAAGTATGCAGACTGGTGAAAAAGTGATAGTGTATTTTCTTACTCAACAATATGTATTTGTGTATTTAATATATTTAGTTTGTCAAACTTACTGTTAGTTTATCAAAATAGGCATTGACCTTTCACTTATGATAGTTTAGGTTGTTGGTAATGCAAATGACCATGTATATGTTTGGGATGAAAACAAGAGGCAAGTCTTCAATGAAGAGAGCTGAAATTAAGGGATCATGGAGTTATTTTGGTTGCTTGGCCCATCTGGGGAGAAAATGGTGCAATTTATGAATTACATTTGATAAAGAACACAAATCAAATGAAGACAGGAAGTGAGGCAGTACATCCTGCTAACTATGAAAAGAGAAACCTTAGTGGCTCGCAGACTGGCAAGCAAAATGTCTTGGAAAGACTTGTTTTGTTGTAGGCTGATCAGAAGGAAATTATGAAAAATTCCTCTAAAGGAATCTGCATAAAGTCATATCGAAAGTCAACCAAGTGCCACTGTAAGGCTTAATAGACCAGATATGGCATTGTTCAAGATGCAAATAAACTTATGTAAGTTTATATCTTATGTAAAGATGTATGTAAGTCTTAAAGAGATGTAGAGAATTGTTCACTGCTATGTTGCTCTGATTTTGCTCTGGGATAATTACAGACTGAAATAACATGAAAGCCTCAACAGCTTATTCAGTCTACAGTTCTCCATGGTCAATAAATTCAACTGGGTAATTCCTTTAGAAAAGTTTTCAGAATGAAGTATTGGAGAATGTGTTTGAAGTAAAAAGCAGCATTTGTTAGGACACGAGGTGAATCATCATGCAATGGGAAATGGAAATAGTTCTGTTATAGGACTGCTTTGGTAGTCTGCAAAATATACAGATATATTTATTTATGTTATTTCTGTGCAGAGGAGAGCTGGGGGTCCAGATTATAATTTGCATTTTTACATATAAATACCCTTATAGCTACACAGAGAATGTAAAATATGCATGGTTATTCTGATGCAGGGATCAGGCCTTTGGTGATTTTTAGGAGTACTTATATGTCTGACTTTAAGTACACGACTGAGATGCCAGAGTTAATGGCCTCTTTCTTCTTACACAGCAGTAAAGAGAGTTTAGCTCCTCCAGGGGTGATTTAGCAGTGAAGCAGTATTGCTATCCCTATAAAGGGAGCCAGAGCATGGAGATCAGGAAATTCTGCTTCAGGGCCTGGATTTAGATGGAGTGAATCCACCCTTCAGGCTAGAGAGAAGCAAACAAGTTACAAACTGGGCAAATAATGTTCATAAAATAGAGGAGTATGGGGAAAATAAGATACCTTCCATTCCCGAGACTAATTTAAAGTTGTGTGAAGTAAACCTGTATTAGCACAGAAACTGCTACTATGAGGCTATAAACTAAATTAGTACTTGGATGTTAGGTTGATTAAAGCTGTATAGTTATCTAGATAGACTTTTATTGCCTGTCAAGTCTGTGTAAAACAACAAAGTCGAAGTCTGTGCTACTGGTAGGTGCTTTTTACAGACATGGAGGAAGACAGCTTCCCACCCTGAAGAGCATATGATCAAAGAAGTGGTAAGGGATGCAACATGGTGTTTCTTAATATCTTTTTCCTGTTCCTCCTTTTCCCTCGCTCTCTCCCAAAAGGTTTTGGTGCCTTGCTTGTTTGTTGCCTGCTAATTCTGTAGTAGAAAATATTTATTCTATCTCAGATATTGCTCTGTTAATTTTCATTTAACACTTTACTGCTATTCAGTAACAGTCACTGTACTTTCATTTCTAAAATAAGTTATTGAAAAAATATTAGCACTTAATCTTTTAACATACAGTCTTTTCATATAAACTGGATTAGACCCACACACTAAAAATTCAAAAGCTTTGTCTAACCTGTGGAGGATTCAAAATCATTGAACACTGATACACTTTCGCTAGAAAACTCACTGGTGCTTTTACTTAAACTTTACTCACTGTTAAATTTGCATTAAAATTCCTAAAAGGAAAGAAAGTATTAGTGACATGCTGTGAAAGCAAACATGCCAGTTGAAAAGTAGGGTTTGGAAGAGGATACTCTTATCCAGTGCATTACAAATACAAAAAGATCCCTGACTACCATTAATCCCTCTTACCCACACCCACATTGCCAGGCCAGCAGAGGTATTTCCCTCCAGGCACCTTGAGCACATTGTGGTTTCAATACATCGCAGGAAGAGCCAGCCATTCTTTCTTCCTGGAGTTCAAGCAGTGATGAACGGAGAGAGGTCTGGTAGGGAAACTACTCTGTGTTTTGGGTTGCCTGAGAAAACTTGCCTTCCTGTTAGCTGAAGGTTGAAAAACGCTTCCTTGACTGTCACAAGTCAAACACCAAGGCCTCATCTATGGCACCAAAACCAGAGGAAAACAGGGCAGCCTCGGATGCTACTAGTGAGTCAGGGTGTGCAGCCCACCACAGTGAGGACGGAGGTTTGCCCAGGTGTCCACCTGCTCTAGGGCCAGCAAGGAACTGTGGCCTGGTTCAGAGGAGGGTCTGATGACCAAAAATGTATTTTGTTCCCTTAAAATATTAGCACAGTCAACAGGGATTTTTTACTTAAGTACATTTCATCTGTCTAGATAACATCAAAGGTTTAGGGCTATATTTTGTGTGAAAGAAAAGGAAGTTTGAATGTATTAATTAAAAAAGATCCCTTCAAATCCACTCAGCAAATATACATATCCTTTCCTCCCTACTTAGTATACATCACATCCATGCATAAAACCTAGTTTGGATAACTGGCAGGTACCTGAAGTCATGCAGTGCATGTTTTAACCAAGCAAAGCCGTGATGTCAAATAAATACCTTACAATGTGCGTTTCCAGGTTTTCCCAGACTGTATCACCTGATTCCAGACGGGGAAATTACCTGCATTAAGATCAACCGTACCGATCCCCATGAAAACCTGGCCATTAGGATTGTGGGAGGCAGTGAGACTCCTTTGGTTCACATTATTATACAGCATATTTATCGAGATGGGGTAATTGCCAGAGATGGAAGATTGCTGCCTGGAGACATGATACTAAAGGTACAGTACTGTGGAGGAGCAAGATAAAAGTGTCCTAATAAAGAATAAGATGCTGTAAGTTGATCATGAGATGAGATTTACAGTGTTGCTTGTTTGTGCGGGTAGAATAATGCATGCAGAAAGATGTTCAGTTCCTCTGCATGGTATGATGATTTCATTCATTTCAACTGTTTCTGAGGCTCACAGATTTATTTATATTTCCTATTCACTACTAGACATCTACTATTTCTACCCAGAAATGGTAGATCCAAAATGCAATGTAGCACAATAGATTGGTGGCATTTCTGATTCAGTGGTGCAAAGTTTTTTCTGAAAGCAGGTTGAGATCTTTGCCCAGTTTGTTTCTATTGAACTGTGGGCTTAAATCTCAGTTAGTAAGGTGTCAGTTGCCTTATATCCCGCTTACACAAGGATGGGTGATAGGAACTGGATCAGGTTAAGTTTTTTCTGCATCTAGCTCCTGTGTGTCAGGTGTGTAGCACCACAGAGCGTGAAATGCTGCCCGTTCTGTTTTGAGAGTGTTGCGCCACCGACAGCCACAGGTGAAACCTCTAAGAACAAACTTGAGCAGCATTCAGACATTAGTTGTTGGCTGCTACTTCTGCTCCTGTTTCTATAGAAATGTATAACAGGTGAACAAGAATTAGGCTGGGTGGTGAAAGATCACTTATCTTGTGAGCAGTGGCTTCAACAACAACCTTTGAATGGGAACTGCACTCTCAGCTGCTCCAGCAACTTGAAGCTCAGCAAGGATGCTAAATCACATTAGTGCTTCAGCCCTTAGGAAAAAAAATAACTTTAATTTTTTATTTATTAACATTTGAGCAGATTGCTTTGTTCACTGTGGGCCATGCTGCCACGAATACGCTGACGCTGGTACCCAGGCTAACCAGCATGGCATCAGCTGGGATAAAGCTACAGCAGCTGGAAATGCGGTGGACTGCAAGGCAAGCATGCCCCATGTATCTGGGCATGCATATCTCAGGGTTGTCTTCCAGGTGGGACTCTGGATGTCCATCTCACTGCCTGCGCTGGCACACCTGCCTGGTAGGGTTAGGGACTATTTCTCCCAGCCCTACTGACTCTTGCAGCCCTGCCATGCCCACACAGACAGTCTGCAGAAACAAACACTAGTCAAATGCTTTTGTCTGTGCTAGGGAAAATTTCTGTTGCAGTTTGGAGACCTTTCTTCATATTTAAATGGTTCAACCTGTGTAACGTAAAACTACATGGAAATAACTTGTCTCATTCAGGTTTTCCATCCAGCAATGAATTACAACCTTGCAACTGGTTTCCATTTAGCAGTGATAAAGTGCAGTGCCTAGTCACTCTTACACACGTGGACATGACAGGATTGACTGGAAGCTCTTTTTTTTTTCCTCCTTCTTTTCCCTAGCCAAATTTAAAAAGTGGCATTTCTGCCGTTTTACTACCATCTGAGCTAAATCTTACCAGGAAAACACTGAGAAACATAGAAAGCCTGATTATCTGGTGCAGTATATCAGCATAATAGCTTGTATATATCCAGGACATTTGAACTTCTACTTGAGGCTCTTTTTTTCATTTTAATTAGAGATTCATTAGCTGGACACATTTATTTTTTACTGTACCTAAAGCAGCTGAGAGATAATGAAGAAGAGAAACAGCAGGAAAGTGATGGGAGTGAAAGGAAAGGCTGGCAAGGTTATTTAAATTCAGAAGGTAGTGAAGATATATGAAAGGATATTGGAGCTTGGAGAAGAGCTATAATAAAGCTGAAAAATAAAATGTATGTCTGGGGACTATCAGGGAGAAAGAGGATTTTAAAAAAGAGACAAAAAGTGTCTGTACAGCACTTCCTTTCCTTGAGGAGCAGACTCTTCTACCCCCTAAACTTGGCCTCCTGCACAACACAGTTTGAAACGGCAAACTCTTTGCTTCATATGAAGACATCTGTGTGAATATATCTGTCCTCTCCAGTGGCAATTCAGAATAGACAGCCTTTCAGCTGCTGATTTACACTTCTCTCTTTCAGGTAAATGGCATGGACATAAAAAATGTGCCTCACAACTATGCTCTGTCAATCCTGAAGCAACCCTGCCATGTGCTCCGACTGACAGTGCTCCGAGAGCAGAGGTATCGATGCCGAAACAGCGGACTTTCCCTTGATGCTCACTGCAACAGGGATGACAGTTTCCACGTTGTGCTAAACAAAAGCAGCCCAGATGAGCAGCTAGGAATAAAGCTGGTTCGCAAGGCTGATGAACCAGGGGTATTTATTTTCAACTTGCTGGAAGGTGGTGTGGCTGCTCGTGATGGACAGCTTCAGGAGAACGACCGAGTGTTGGCCATCAATGGGCATGACCATCGGTATGGCACTCCAGAGAGCGCAGCCCAGCTGATACAGGTTTGTCACCACCACTTTGTTCCCCACGCAAAACTGAACTGGGTAAAAACCAAGCAGTGTATTTTCACCAAACATTGCAAAGCAGGGGCCAGACTTAATGGGTGTGTATTTGGGGAAGGGAAGATGTGCCAAGCTCAGATGGGAATTCATCAAAAGGCAGGCCAACCTGTGCCCCTGGAGCATTGGGTCCAGCTTGGTCTTGACTCCCTCCAATGCAGACGGGAGCTGCTGTGCTCCCTGGCGCAGCCCTGGAGCAATCCAGAGCAGCCTAAGGCAATGGAGGGCATGTCTCAGGGTAAACATTGTCATCCTAGACTTGGTGATTTCCTGTATGGATGTTTTACAACTGAAGGTACTCAATACCTTGTAGATATTTCTCACCTAAATTCAGCATATGGAAATCCAGATGTATTGGAAAAAATTGGGTCTGTAGTTGTAGTTTTTATGAATCTCTATTTAGACTTGTGTGGAGAACTGAAGCGGTGCCTGTGCAATGCACTAAACAGTCTTAACACAAAATGGTCAGAAAAAACCTTATGCCTTTCTCAGCTACAAAATCAGCCAGCTTCTGCCTAATTTCTCCTCCAGAAACATTTTCATTTGTTTTCTTTCTTTACCACCTACCTTTTCAGAAAACTTCAACAAAAGAATCAAAGCCAAGAATCTTTTATGCTTTTATCTCATATTTAGAGCAGTCATTATACTTGTGCAATTTTACATTTCATTTGGAGACATGCAGAGTGTTCATATATTGACAAATTTCATGTGCCTCAATACCAGGTTTTCAAATCAGGTTGGATGCTTCCCCTTTTTGACAAATATAATCAGGGTAACGTGAGTTGAACTGAAAGATGCGTTCGAATCCATGCATTTTACAGAAAGGATTCCTCTGTTAAAAGAGACTCACATTTTGCTGTAGCCAACTTTTATTGAAAAGTTTATATTAAAGGTAAAGAAAACGGCATCCCCTTGTTGAAATTCTGGTCTAACATCTTTCTGGGTTACTTTATGTAGCTCACTAACTGGGAGCAGAAGGCAGTGCGGGGGAGGAGGGTAAATTCTCCAAAGGGAACAAGTCTGGAATGAAAACCTTTCTAAAAAATTGGTATTCTTGGAACACTTCTTTATGGCTACAAAACAAGGCAACAGCACTTCATAAGCAAAAACCACATGCAGCCTAGAGATGAAATGGAAATAATGACTAATGAGACCATTCAAACACAAGTGTTTAAAAATGCAACTAAAGCTCTTATTGGGTTCCAAAGAGAGGATGTTATTTATAATAATGCTTGAAATGCACACCAGTCTCCAGGAATTTAAACAACATGCCCATCAAAGGAGACTCATGTTTCCAAACAGCCAGGACTGCATTGCACTGATGTGAGCTCTATGAATCACATTTGCCTAATGTGAAATTCCCAGAACCTGTGTCTTTTTTTCATGTTTTTTCATCAATTATCATTTGCCTTTCCTGTTTCCATGTTATGCCAGAGAAAAACCATTATACTGAAGCCATAAGTGTTTTGCATTCACTTCTCACACAAAGGGATGTTTTACTGTGTCCTCTGATTTCCCAATAGTATCCTGCCTATTAAGACCTCAGCATGTGTCCCTCAATGTGTACATTGAGGTCTTCAAATTAGCGGTGGTGGAAGCTGCAAACACACCATTGGTTTCTTTAAAAACAGAACTAACATCCACTGAAAGTTGGTGGTGGCTTCTTAGGCCAAGAACAACTGGGAGAACATTGGATTTCTGTGGAATCTGATTAGTTTTGACTTCTAAGTAATGAATAATTGGGGCGAATATGATTCTTCAGGCCTTTAGCAATTATACATTAGTATATGTGAAGCAGTTGTTAATCAGTAGATTAGGTGTCTGGCTGTTTATAAGCTCAGTCACAAGAATGGAAATGAATAAAATGCATAAGTGCTAATTTGGAAAGAGCATGCAACGTAACACTTAGGAGTTTGCTGCTTCGCATTTGTCGCATCATCTTTAGTCATGACCTTGTGACAGATGTGGCACTTCTAATCTAAATAACGTGACATGGCACATCAGTTTTCCTTGAGAGTGACAAGAAAAAGATCAGTGGGCACTCATGTGAGCACATCAAGCTGAGCTGCAAGGCTTGAATGAGCCTTTGCTGGTCCCAGATGTTCACCCTCCTCTCTCCCTCTTTCCCCCTCCGCGGTTTGGAGCAGCTGCAATGGGCACATGAGGTTTATAATTACAGTTTTAACTGCTGTAGCTAGTTTCAGCTATTACTTGCATCCAGCCTTAAAGCTAACATAATTTTTTCAAGTCTTTCTTCAGCATAAAAAACAGAGAAGAAATTGTGGGATAAACAAGTGGTAAGAGGGAGGAAAGGAGGGGTGATCAGAGTGAAGCAGTAATTAATATTCTGATCAGTAGAAACATTAATGGGTTTTTATATGGAAGTACATAAATACAAAAGCTGGTCTTGTTGTTTGGATAACTTTCTAAAACACTCTGAACTTCTGAGAAATTACTTGACTGACCTAGAGACAAATGTGACATTGCAATGGAGACTCTTGTTGAACTTTTGCTAGTTGTTCTATGAGAATTAATCACATTTACAACCATCCTTTAAATAACCAACTTTGAGACTAACCATGTGGCAGCAGATGACTTTTAAACAGAAGTTGTGTAAGTTGTTAGTTTTGGAGAAAACTGGGTTTTCGTGGGGCTATGTGCCCTTAGGAGGTTTAGTCCCATATTGTTCAGTTCCATCTCAATCACATTACAAAAACCAGAGATCAGGGTGGTGGTTTCCATTCACCCAAGATACACGATTCTGCTTTTGAGCACCAGGTCAGTCCAGAGTCCAGGAATTAATATTCCATAAAAGCAGACCTGGTAATAATACCTCAAAAGCTATTTTGAAATATGTGTGTATGTACCAAATGACATATTATGAAGCTGTGGAGATTTGAGTTGCTTGTGAAAAAACTACCATCCCTCAAGACACTGTAACGAAATGTGCACAAAGCACAGGTTTTTTTAACTATAGTGACATTTTTCAAAAGCACTTTTTAACTCTCAGCTACTGCTATTGAATCCAGCTCCAGCAAAGACAAACCAAACTATAAAAACAAAAATCCCAGGGGCCTCCTCTGGCTTCTGTTAATTGTCTGCAGGAGATTTGATTTCAGTAGTGCAACTGGATCTGGGTTTGGTTTACAGCTGCTTGTTCCACACCAGCTTTCCTTGGAGCGACTCCGCAGCAGGCACGGCACATTGGTGTGCCAGCAAGTGAGTACAGAGGTCTGTCTGATGCCTTGGGACTGAGGTTCCAGAGAGCATCGAGCATCGCTTCTGCAGCCCCAGGGGACCAGACCTTCAGATGTGCTTGTGGGGGACTCCCTGTCAGATAGAGCAGTTCCTCAGTAATGAACTGTGAGAAAACAGGAGCCCCTCCTGCCTGCCTCAGCACCAGGGTCTTCAGTCTGGAGAGGAGGAGATTAGATTCATTTTTTTATCTTCTGAGTATGCTTCTATAGTGTATAGGTTATTTCTACACTTCTCTTCAGTGCATTATGTTGGTTTGCCCTTATAGCAGATATCTATGATTTACTCAGCTAAGCCTCACTCCTTCTCAGCTCTATCCTGGCACCACTGTTGTCTCGAACAGGTTCATGTGAACCTCACTGAGGGAAGAACAAAGTCATTTGCCAAATAAGACCTTTTCTTTCAGAATTTACACCAAATTTTCAAGATAAGTATTAAGTAGCTGGCAGTATTTTTTTTTAATGGACTTTCTTGACCTGAACTGATGCTGCTGCCTTACATCATTGCAACCATGTTAGCAGGAAATCCAAACCATGCTTAAACAGGACCCATGTTTTGTGAACACTCTGAGGCTGAAGCGCAGGGGTTTATTCTCCCGCAGGCCAGCGAGAAGCAGGTTCACTTCGTGGTGTCGCGGCAGACCCGGCAGCAGACCCCTGACATCTTGCAGGAGACGGGCTGGAGTTACGGCAGCTCCCAGCCCTGTCCCACCGAGAGGAACAGCCACGGCAAGGTGAGGGCACCAGCGCTCGCGCAGTTTCTCTGCTGTCTGTGGAACAGAGCACAGCACAGTGTCTCGGGGTGTTATCTCTGGTTTCTGTCACAAGAAGCAGCATGTCTTATTCTGCAGTGGAAACGTAAAAGCTGTGCTCTTTGTTACTTATACACTGCTTTTGCCCTGACTCTTGTCTGGGGTGGGAAGGGAAGGAGAAGGCAAAGGGGAGTGGTGAGGCAGGGGGCTGATGTGCACACAGTGTCCTGGGCACAGACATAGACAGCAGTCCCAGCCAGTGCAGGACAATGTGCTCCAACAAAATTAAGAGGCTTATCTGAAGTTTATCCAAAGTCTGCAAACAAAAAGCTTTCATATGCTGGCCTCAGAGATTTCCATAAGCTGCTTGAAAATTATGGTAATTATTCGTCTGTTGCTCATTTCTTAAGATATCCATGCTCTGACCCAGCTGGCAGTTTGGCAGCAGACAGCATCTGTGCTGACCGGTTTCTGCAGGGCTTTGGACCCAAAACATGTTGGCTCTGATCTGGCAGCACCCGGCACTCGCACAGGAGGGGGTTACAAGTTATCTGCAATGTACCTGGGTACATTGGGTGTTTGGTGCATTTAGATTTGCAATGTGCCCTCTGCATAAGGCAGAGAGACTCTTATGATCAAATGTATGAGGTTTTAAAGCAGAAACCATTGCAGAAAGAACTTTGAAAATACCTTTTCCTGAGTGTATTCAACATTACTCTTTTCACAGAACTATAGACAGAAGAAGGTATGTCCGGAATTTATTTCACTAAATTTAAAGTCATGTGGCTGGTTAATTTACTTTAATCACTCTGAGTGTCACCACTTATGCAAACTGTTGTGACCTGGTTCCCTGGCCACCGGTGCTGGGGGTGCATCAAGAAGGTGGATAAGCAGGTCTGGTTTAAATCCATCCTGCCTGATAGGCAGCCAGATGTGTCCTTAAAGGGACCTTTGAACTGAACTGGCTGTCAGGTTGGGCGCACAGCTGTCAGCCAGGAGACAAGCCTAGCTCTGCATTTTACAAATATTTAAAGATACCCAACCTTTGCAGTTTAGTTTTGTTTTCTTAAAAAAAAATGTTCAGTGGTTTTATCTGTTAAAAAGTATACTAATGTCTATTTATTTATTTTTACTTTTCCTTTTTCTCGAAGTCTCAATCACAGTTCTTGTTAGATGTGACTGGCTCAGCAGGAGTTAAATCAGAGAGCAAAGTCAATGCTCAGTAGCTACTACTCAGTAGCAAATAGTGCCCATTTAATCATGCATCTGCAAGGCATTACTTCCTAATGAAGTAATTATTTCCATAGGGAGATGTGTGGGACAGCAATTAGCTCTTGTTGCTACTGTATGGTTTGTAGTGATGCTCTTAGGACCTGCTAGCTCTACCATGTTGATCTGGTTGATTGTTACCACATTATTTGAGGACATGACTTGTCTTCCATACACTGCCCTAGATCCCCATTTTCTCTTCCTGTACCAAGAGGTGTTAGATTGGACTTCTTGGTAAATCTCCCCTTGTTTTGGGTAGCTGTGAGACTGAAGAACCAATGTGGACCTTGCAACTGTCCTTCAAAGATTAGTGAATCACTTTTTGTTGGATAGGCCATGGCTTTTAGGCAGATTTCCAGTTGGCCACAAGAGCTGGGTTCTACATAAGCACATGAGTGGGCATGCTGCTGTGGGCTTCTGCCCAGTGCCACTGTTTGGGCACCTTCCAAGGAAGGTCACAGCCAAATGCAGTAAATCCTGAGCTGTTCTTTGCTCCCTTTAGCTTTGTGTGTGTGCAGTGGAGGGCTTGTTTCTATTGCTCTGGCAATAGATCAGTAGATCAGTACAGCCTGTGGACATGATGAGCTTCAGGCACTGTAGGCTTTTGGTCTGATAAAATCATTACTGGAGAGTTATTTGCCCTTTTATAAGGTATAAGTGTGTCAGTTTGAATTTCTTTTGCTTTTTTGCTGAAAGTTTAGCAGAACATCATTTGCAATTCAAGATCTTTCAACACTAACCTTTGGCAGACTTAAAATGCTATTTGTTTTTTAAATAGACATTAGTGCAGGAGTAATGCTTGCAAGCCTAGGGCCTGCAAAGTGTCCCAGCGCATGCTCCTGCTCAAAACCAAGGCAATACTTGTTGGCCGCACTTTGTTGTCAAGGAAGTTTCCTATGGGTGCATGGTTTGACGAGCCTTCTACCTGCTGCAGTCAGTAAGCAGTAGAGCATGTATATATACATGGGCTGAAATCTGCTCTCAAGCCTTGGCTGTATTCAGTGCCAAGAATGAACTCTAGCTTCCAGCAGACATCTTGCACATACAATGGCTCAGGACCTGCTTTTGGCCAAGTTGTTGCCCTCACAACAGCCTGTGTCCATCGAGAAAGCACAAGGAGGCAGCTCTCTTCCAGGCCAATGTCAATGGCAGTCAGCCACACAGCCATCAAGGTGCTGGAGAAAGAGGAGGATGGTCTGTGGTGACCACATCCTTCTCTGGTGGTGGTAATGCTTGGGGTACGGTGTGCCGGGAGACTGCTCCTGCACAGGCCCTCGCTGAGCTGTTTTCCTGTGTACGGAGATAGGGGAGACACAGCCCAAAACTGTTCCCTGCTGATGCCTGGATTGCAGAAAAGAGAAGATGTCAGAAACATTTTCTTGTGCAGCCGAGGTTGTTGAGCCGGGCTGTAACGCATGAATGAGCTAGATTTGGTTTCTTTGAAGTCAGTGGGAGCTTTGCCATTAATTAAACAGCACTTGTTTTTAATTTGAACTGTTTTCTTACTCCTTTCTAACAAATTTTCTAGTACTTAAAACTGATCTATTGCCCTGTTGCTTGAGCAGGCAATGTTCTCTGACTATAGGACCAGGTTAGCCTTCAGGTGAAGCATATTTTCCAACCAGACACAGCTACGTCCTCTGTCTGCAAGACACGTGGCATAGTTTTGATGTTATGCTAATCTGCTGTAAATATTTATTTTACAGTAAAAATACAGAAAAGGAAAAAAAAAAAGAGGAGGATATGAAGTGTTATGTTCTTTTTCTCCTGATCTCCAAGGTCACTTAAAAATGACAGAAAGGGACAATTGTTTAGAAGAGAATGCATTGAAATGCAGTCACTGATAAACACTGCCTTTCAACTGGTTTACTCAGTATCAGTTGTACCTCCAAGAAAGCGCTACGTGTGTTTACTAAGAAAGGCTTTGCTTTCCTTTCATCACTGCCCTCGTCTCAGTCAAGTCACCGCAATTCCTTTCTATTTGCAAGCATGCAAAAAATGAGATGTGGAAGAGTAGCTTCAAAGGAAAACCGGTCCTACATGGTCGAGCATACAAGTACCAGCACTTTTATGATTCTTCATTGAAATGTAACAGGACAATTTGTTACCAAGCACTGCTTTGAAATGTTGTAAAACAACACATTGTAAGGCTACATTGTAAAACTCTCAGAAGTTTTTAGGTTCATTTGCAAGCCATAAGCTATGACTCTGACGCAGTGCCTGTGTTCCACATGGCTCAGATGTGGCATGTCCAAACAACTACCTCAGTCTGGTCCTGGTGACTATGAGAAGACCTTTTACACTGAGCTCCTCGTCTGTTTGTTCTTGGAGCTCTGTGGCAGCTGCTGTTCTTCTACTCAAGTGTCTGGGGATACTTTGCTAAGCTGCTTAGAGGTTCTGGGTTTTGTTGTCAATGTTGCACCACAGAAATCCTGATGTGAAGTTAGTTCCACAAAACACACCTTTAAAAAAAACCACAAAACAAAGACACAGCCTGCCCTACTCCAGTAAAAATTCCTTGCAGCTGTCTTCCCTTGTCCATCATCATCACTGCAGGAGCAGCTATGGACTTAACTCCTCTGCTTTCTGTGCCGCTGGCCCAGAAATTGAGGTGCAATGTCTCTATGGGATCTTGAATTTCTAATAGATTAATGTAGCTTCAAAATAGTTTTATGGATTGTTTTTGCATGTTTATAAATGTGAGGTCACACTTGTGATTGAGAAGGTTGGGGTTTTTTTTAACACACATTTGAAATGTATTCAGCAGCACACTATTATATCTACATATGAACTTGGAATGGATGGTGCTGTTCCTGCAAGAGGGGCAGGGATCCTCAGGAGTTGATGCCAAGAAGTACAGCTTATGAAATACTTAAGGAAATCAAAGCAATTAATGTTTAAACCCAGATTTTCTGGAGAAGCATCCTTGTCTCTCAAACTCTTCTGTAGGAACTGGATATGTTGCAAGCATGACATTTGGTTCACAGATTTTTGGGAGTTTGTGTTGCCTCTCCATCCCAAGGCTGCCTTTGAGTTTGTTTCACTCTCACTGATGCACTAATTTTTATTGCATGGTCAGTGGTGTGTATGTAACTTCCCCTGTTCAGGGAGAGGAATAAGGGGGTGACCATCCTCAGACTGTCCCAAAGTGGCCTTTTAAGCACAAGCACCCTAGACGTTACTAGCTCTTCACTCTATAAATGTCCTTTGCTTTTCCTGAACAGAAGCACATATTCTTTGAGTGTACTCCCACCAGTAACTCACACAGAAACATAGAAATCTGGAAGAGCAAATGAAGTGTCTGTCTTCTAATCTGTCACCAAGAGTTTCATTCCTTTAACCCAGGTGGACCATTTCTAATTAACTATACAGATGACATTCAGACTACAAGCAGCAAGATAAGAACTGTGACCTGACAGTCAAAGATATGAGGACCACTAGTGATATTAACATGAAGATTTTTTTTTTTTAAATCAGATTCCTTATTTAAATTTCAAAGCCCTGCTTCTATTAGTCTCAACGCTAAAACACTTCTGATTTTGGCAGGAACAGTGCCTGACTTGAACTGTTAAAGCACAGACGATCTTGGTGGTAGCTCTGACTCTGCAGATGCCTTAAGCCCCAGCAAGAGCCATGCCTGCCATCTGGCCAGGCATGACCAGTGCTCTGGTATTCCCTCACCGAATATTTATGTCAGTAGAAAATGCCTAAGCTGTCAAGGGGGTCCTCATGCCCACTGTGTTTGTTGTTGCTGTTTTCTCCATCACAGAGCACCCTTCACACTGTCACCTGTCATGAGAAGGTGGTGGTTGTCCGGAAAGATCACACAGAGTCGCTGGGAATGACTGTAGCAGGTGGAGCATCCAACCGGGAATGGGATTTGCCTATCTATGTGATGAGTGTTGAACCTGGAGGAGTTATCAGCAGAGATAACAGGATAAAAACAGGTAAAAAGAGGGGATTTTGAAAGCCTACTTTCATTCAAAGGCTTCCTTTGAAAAACAGAGGGATAGTGAAAGAGCATCATACCCTGACATCTTCAGCCAACTCATAGATTTTGGGATGTGTCAGATCAGAGGATCTCAAGTCAGCTACCAGAAAAGGTGTAATGTGCAGCAGTAACCATCTCTGTAAGTTGGGATGCAGGCATATTGTGGTAGGAAAAAGAATAAATAGTTTTTCACAGGAAAATAAGCTTGCACCACCATCTTCTAACTACTGAAATCTTCATTGTACAAGCTTCATGAGTTTTTAATGTAAATTTTTGTGCTTGTTTGTCATATCATTCATGGCTTTGAAAGAAATACAAAGGAGCAGAATTCTCATCACATATGAAGCAATGTTGGTGCCTTATGACTCAATATTGTGTCTGGAAACATTGGCTTCATAACTCTATTTGGCTTTTGATATATCAGAGTGATAAAATGAATAGCTTCTCCCTCTCTGCATCAGTAAACCCTGAGAGTAAGATGAGGAGCATATTTTGTCATTGAGTTTTGTGGGAATAGGTAGGCAGTAGAGGAACTGTGAAACTCAGTTTTCAGGATGTCACATTTCTGAGAGCCAGGTACTGCAGTACCCCACATCCAGCAGCCACACTCTTCCACGTCTCTTTGCCCTTCATCTTCTACACTCAGCTTCAGCCCGGCTGCTGCCCAGAAGCTGGAGGGAAATCCTAAGTGTGAGGGAAATGAAGACACCCAAAAGTGGGGCAGAATAGTCCAGTCAAGCCTGGGTCACAGAGCCCAGCATGTATGGAAACCTCCGCTTTGCAGGAGCTATGGCTGCTCATCAAAACCTGTGTAAGAACATGACAACAGGAGCAAACCAGCAGGTTTCCCCTTGCTTCCTGCTGGGAAATGACTGCCTCTCAGTGGGGTACATTTTCCAAAAAATATTCATCATGAGGCAGCACAGAAAATAGAGCCTAGTTAATTTGATAAAATTAGAAACAAATGAATACGTGATGTTATAACAGCGCCATAAGCCTCCACAGTTTAGAGCAGCCCTGGAGCTATTGTCTGTCTCATCAGGGCAGACCACAAGACAAGGTTAATGTTCACATCATGCTGCCTGGACCAACAGTGAATACACTCCCAGCCTGGAGCAGGCAAAGCACAGAGGGCACCCAGGGAAGCCCTGGCTTTGGACTGGGCCACAAAGGGTAGTGGAGCACTTGGCACTGTGGCTGCTTGTGTGGCTTTAATGATGTCTTTATTGCTCTCTGTGTAGTAATTGAGGTCATCTTTGCATTTTTCTCTGAAGCTGCTGTGCCTGCGTTATAAATAAGGCATACAGAAAGATGTTTTGGCTTGTGGCCATTTCAACAGGCATTAACATTTAAAATAATAACACATTATTCCACAAAGCAAACTATGAAAAGCCAGCTGGAGTGGCAGTCCTCAGCTTAGGGAGTTCTGGGGAAGAAAAAACCTTCAGCTTTCAGGTTTCAAGCTCAGGTTGAGTAGAAAAGACGATAACTGGAAGTGGGCTTGAGAGACCTGGGCGTGCATTAGTGCCTGTACCAAAGCTTGTTGGTACAGCAGGATCCCAGCTGTGCCATTTAGCTCCAGATGCAGTGCGTGACATGACAAGAAACCAGGACCAAAGCCTCCATCCAGCCCAGAGATGCTCCTGTGTACAGGATCTAGCCTCTTCTCTTATGCCTGGAGCATGTTCACTAGCATACGCTTCGCATCCACATTAAACGATAGGATTAACAAACAGCCTCATCAGGCAGCAAGGTTTTGGCTTTGATTTGCCTGTTTGTTGGGATGGGGAGGGGATCCTGGAAACACTTGCAGGGTTTTATCATGTTTTATTGGTCTCAGGTGACATCCTCCTGAACGTGAACGGGATTGACCTGACGGGGGTCAGCCGGAGCGAGGCTGTCGCCCTGCTGAAAAACACCAACTCCTCCATGGTGCTCAAAGCCCTGGAGATGAGAGCTTGTGAAGCCCAGGAGGAGCGGGGCCGCCTGCCACCCCCCGAGGCCATGCAGGCCACCTTTGAGAGCAGCGAGTGGTCACCTTCCTGGGTTATGTGGGTGGGGCTGCCACGGTAAGTACATAGATTGCATCCTATTGCTGAAGGGGAGTGGGAGGAAAGATTTATGTTTTCTGGCAATTCTTTCCTTTGGCTTGATTCATTGCACTGACATCTTAATTAAATCCAGGCTCTGTCGCAGGCTTGACTCTAAATACCTACCTTTTGTAAACGGTTATGTGTATGTGGAAAAATAGTCAGGGAAAGGATCCTGAATTGGTCAGTCTTGAAAACATATCTGGCACTCAGGGAACGAAAGGAAAAGCTTGCAGGACTATAGGAGCTTGATGAACTGGGGTCTGGGCTCGACCACCCTGCAGAAAGCGGAGCTACCCCTCCTGCAGCTCTCAAGCTGCACAGCCCTTCTCCTCAGCCAAATCCAGCTGAATTGTTTGACTTTGCCCAGATGTTGCAAAGTGCGTGCAGTTGGCCAGTATTCCTGAATGACCTCTTTTAACCCCACCCCTGACCAAAAGGAGTACATTTGTCATACACAGGAAGCAGCTGTGTTGTCATTTCAGTAAGGATAATAAAAGTCACATTGCATGTCTGTAAGTTCTCTCAAGCATGCTCAGTGCACGGTGTGTATACCTGCAGCTTCAGCGACATTTTGTAAAGCATTAAATGAGGGCATGTTCTGAATCTGTGAATATGTGAAGCTAGCATGGCACAGTTGAAATTTGTATTCAGTTTTAAGGAATGAGGAATTTAGCCTACAAGTTATTTTTGCCCATACTTCTAACCCTGGCAGCAGTTCAGAGTGTCGTCTTCTCTTTTAAGGGAGGGCACGACAACGGTCTGCAGAACAGGTGGGGGTTTCAGGCAGTTTCAGGACTTCTCTTCATTTCCCAGTCTCACATAGCATTTTAGATATTTTCCTTCTTTCTGTCTTGAGCCATTTTGAGCTCCTTCACCTTGCAGCAAGTTTTTGTGAGTGTGAGGGCCAGATGTTTGGAGGCTTGGTCTGAGGCTGATGATTGTGTAACATGTGCAGAAGGCAGGCTGTGCGCCTGTCACCCACAGATGAAAGGTTCCTCCTCTAGTGGAGAGGACTATGTCCTGTGAAAGAAAAGCAGTAGAAAGAAGAAGAGGAAAAAGGGAGATGAAGGCCAGAGCTCCACAGTACTGCAGGCTTGCACCCATGGTTTGAAGCTTGGAAAGAAAGGGTGCTTTTCCCATTTTAAAAGCAAGTCTCTAAGCTCAGTCTATTCCCCTGCTCTGAAGGCTGCAGGTGTGAAGCCATTTCCACTGCTTTGGTCTGAAGGAAAATCAGCCCCAGTGTCAGCAAGGCTGAAGATAGGAGCTTCATTGTAACCCTGTTCCCAGCTGCGACCTCACGCACAATGCACAGCGTGGCCCTTCTCCCTCAAAGAAGAGCAGGGGATTGGTATGCAGAGCTGGTACACTGCTCTGAACATCAGACTAAGGCAGGGACAAGCACTGATTAGATGTGATATTAACGGAGGGGTACTCCATCCTTGTTAGTAGCTGTTGGTTTAGCAGAGGTGTGAGGATTGGGTTTGGGTTTGCTCATTAGTATTATCAGACTCTTCCTCACCACGAGTGCACTTACCCTCTTACTCTTGAACTGATTCTCCAGGGCCCACACCAGACATCTGGAAGTCCTTCAGTGAGTTCTCTCACTGGGATGTGTATCACAATAACTCATTTCCCTCCAGGCTGAGCATTTAACCTTTTCCTATCTGGATTTCTATTTGCTCTTGACAAGGATCACATCTCACTAGATCTCAAGATACCACCAGCAGTTTCACAAGATTTTCCAGGCTGTTAGAGGAAATTATTCTCGGTTCAATTAGATGTCTGACAAGTCCATCTTGGCCAAGGTGCCTGATGGGCAATTATGGGGCAAGATGGTAAAGATTCAACCACCTTAATTAAAACCAGTTACCAGAGGGACTGCTTCAAGATAGGTGAGTCTAGAAACGTTTGGTACAGCTGATGGAAAAGTCAAAATCATGATTATACAGAATCATGCAAGGTATTTAGGAAGATGGGCAGACCTACAGAAGGAAAACTGAACAAATAGAAAAGGCAGTAAAACTAGGCCAGGAACAGACAATTGAACAGAGAGGCAGCTGGATGGTGGATTCTTTAAATTCCGTCAAGAAGGGAAAGTTGTGGCTCTAGACAAACTGTGGCAGTGCAGTGTGAGCATCCATTCACAGGAAGCAAGGCAGGGAATGTGGAGGCAGCCTGACACCACAGGTTGAAGGGGGATGCTCAGGCACAGGAAACACAGTGTCTTTCTTTCCATGTTACAAAAACATGGAGTTTTGATGAAAATCCTGTGAAGAGATGAGCTAAAGACTAAAAGATGCCTACAGACCTCTGACTATGATGGATGAAGTAGAAAACAGGCTGACTTTAATAACAACTACACAATTAAGAATACTTTTGTCACCTTTGAGGCTGGTGTACTGTAAATACTTAATTCTCTGTGCTAGTGTAGAACTTGCCCCTTTCCCAAGGACTGCATACATGTTACAGAGATGGGCACAGACAAGAGGCACAAATATTGAGAGTTAGGGAATTCTCTTGTTTTCATGGAGCAAGTCAATAGCAGCAGAATCAGAAAGGTTATCTGACTCCTCGTGCCAACACTCAAAGCCTTGGAAAAGCCATGTTGCATAATTTACATTTGTGGATCTTGCTTAAATTGTGGCCCTTTTCTTGTGAGATCTTAAAATTGGCCTCGGTCACTCTTATATTGCTTGCTAGTACATAAAAAACTCCTCTGTTCTTTCTGTAGTACAATCCAGTGTGTGGCGGTTATAAAATAGGCGCACAAGTGCATCTGACGTGTCAAAACTTGGACCGCATGCAAGCGGAGGGGTGGTGAGCTGGGCGTGGGGAGGAGGCAGTGATGCAGGACCTCAAGTATTCCTACCCAAAGACTTATTTCAGGGTAGCTAATCTAGTTGTTTGCTGCTGAGAAAGACAGGTCTCCTTTATTGTTGGAGGGAAATGTTGTTGTGAAGCATGCCCAGAGGAAATAATGTGGAGCAGCTGGTGAAAAGCGTTTCTCCAGCCCCATGATGTTTTTCCTACCCTTGCTTGTATTCCTGCTTTCTTTGCTCTCTTCATATTTCCTTCCCTCAGCTAGCACTTAAAAATACTTTATAGATCATCTTGTCATAACATTTACAAACATTAGTACTTCACAGGAGTGCTTTTCTTCATCCACAAAGTGAGATGAGAAAGACAGGAGGTGGCCAAATGCATTCTGCAAACTTGGGGTAGAACTGGATGTAAAACATGGAATTAGGACAGAAACTCCCCCAAATTAACTCCCATCTGGACTGTAGGGCTCTGGGAGTAATTCTTGAGTATTACTGTACTCCACTGCCAGTCATCTACTGCAACAGGGCAGGGGGAGGGGTGATGCCTTTCATACCTGTTATTGCTGAAGTCCCCCTGAAGTTGGGCTGGTTTTCGTTCCCAGAGCATTAGGCTACTACACTTTGCAAAAAGCAGCAGTGAACCGTACATTTAACTACTTGAAGACAGGCATTTTAAAATTCCTCTTGCATCAGTAACTGATGCTCGGTTGTAGCATTTCTTATGACAGGACCCTGTGTCTAGACACTGCTTATTCTCAAGTCTTGAATCTGAGGCAAGTTCACACATAAATTACTCCTTGTCCTCAGCTTTTGGAGCATTCACAAACAGAGGCAGTAGAGTGCGAGCTGCTCTCTTCCAAGGCAGAAGCTGGTTCTCCTTGGCCCAGCTGCAGTTTAGTGGGTTATGACAGTTTAACTGGGTCAAAACACAGGCTGGGGCTTGTGTTACTGCAGAGAAGTAATCTACTAAAACGCACTAAGCATCTTCGGATGACGCAAGTACTTATTTCATTTTCTCTCTGTGGCACTTTCTAGCTTGCCTTTATTACTACACAGCCATAGACAGACCCAAATGCACAAACTCCCTTTGGGCTGCTCTTTGCTCAGGCAGAGCAGGCATCTTTGCTAATGTACTGAAGTATTTGGAGCAAGTGGAAAGAAGGTTATACATAGCTCAGATTTGCACATGCCTGCCTCTTAGCATCCTTTTCCCATTTCTGACAGCATTGATGTATAGCTGATGGATGGTGCACTGTCACGTTTATACCCTCTGTCCCATAGGATGAAGGTAAGGAAACATCAATTTAAAGGCATAAACACCACCCACCCACTCCTATGCTGTCACGAGTCAGTCTCTAGCTATGGCCAGTGTGATGGGTCAGATCCAGCTTGCACCAAACACCCACACAGCTCAATACCCTCAGTAGGATGAGAGAAAACACGAAGAATGAGAACAAGAAAAATCATGGGTCAAAGTAAAAAACCAGGGAAAACACTCCCCAATTACTCTTGAAGCCAAAACAGACTTGGCTTGGGGAATTTAACTTAAAACATGTCATTACAAATTTGGATCTTGGGAACCAAAGTTAATAAACATGTAAATGCCTTGGAAAACCTCTCTCCTCTCCCTTTCACATGCCCAACTTCACTCCAGCACGTCTCCTCCTGCCTTCCTGGTCTCCATTGCCTTGTTGTCACAGTCTGTCCCTTCAGTGAGGTGACAGGCAGCGCAGTGGCTTGGAGTCAGCTGTTTGCTTCTCCTGCTCCTTGCTTCCCATGTGTTTTTTTCTGCTCTGGCAGAGAAAAACCATAATGCTAGTATGCCATGTCTATTTTACTTAAATTCAGCATATACTTTGGCAGCAAATACCTATTTCTGCTTTCTGAACTGAAGGAGACTGTATAACTGTCAGACCATATGTACAGAAGGCATGTAAGTCATCTTTGTCTACACTACAATTTCTTCTTATGTCTTTGCCTGCTCAGCTATTTCTTTTCTAAGGCATTAGGATTTAGCTGCTCACCTTTCCATTTCAGCAATGTCCTCCTTAAGGCAGCGAGCATGGCGCCGGGCAGTAGAGACCCCTGCCCCCCAAAATCCATACTAGGTAATAGCACTAATGGCTGAATCTTGGTGTCGCTTGGTCATGACCTTGATAAGTACCATTTGACATAGAGGGTTTAAGTGATTTTGCACATTGAAGAAGTCCACAGATGGTAAAGTAATAATGCCTGACTGCTGAGGAAAGCACCAAGTGGCACCTGTTTCTTACATTAGCAGTCAGTGAATCCTTGTGCAAATATTATACACCTACCATCCTGGCAGCAGGTGAATATTTGTAGGTCCTGAGGGACTAATCTAGTATTACTGTAAAACCCTGCTGTGAAACACAGCAAAAGCATTATTTGACAAATAAAAGTTAAAAAAGCTAGACGCATTGGTCTTTAAGATGCAGTTATTTATTTTTCTACAGAAGTGTCAGTTGTTTCTTAGAAACCTAAAGAGTGTCTGTATAGTTTGTAGCAGTTGTTTGCTGTAGCCAGGCTCATCGTTTCAGATTTGGGATAGCAAAAGGATTTTCAGGTTCTTCAGTCATTCAGTACATTGGGCACATTGAGTACATGAGTGGGTTAAGTAATAAGCATAGAAATTTTGGTGGCTCTGTAACTAATGAAATTAATCTTGTTTTTTCCTGCTTGGTTAAAACAAACAAACAAACAAACAAAAAACCAAAACCCTCAGGTATTCATGCTATTACTGTGCTCAGAGCAATCTGCAACATGTAAGAGTCCAATAACCTTATTAGTCTTGCTTTCCCCTATTCCTTGCTTCAGCTAAGATTTGACTCAGCATAACTTAATCATAAAATAAATCTAAAACAGAGGGGAAGAAGCAGATTTCAGCTCTCTTATCATAAAATGGTGTTAATCATAATAGTGAGGACAAAGCTATCTTCTTGACAGCAGACGTAGCACTCCAAATCACTGATTGACATGGGCAGGCTTCTCTTCCCTTCTGTGCAGTGAATAACCACATCACTTGACAAGAAAAGCTCAGGATCTCTTCTTCTAATGCTACTCTTCTTGGTGTCATTGCTGTGATTCTTGGAAATTCTGGAAAATTTCATTGGCCTTGAATTTTTTTAGCTTTGACATGTACCACAGCAGTAAGTGCCTGACTGCTTTTGGCACAGTTAATCACATATAGGTTCTTACCTGGCAGACAAAGCATCACCAGCCTGTACAAGGAAAATGAAATAACCTCTGGAATGATGGTTTACAAATCCACTCTCAGTTAAGTGTTTTTCTCTATCACTTTCAATTGTAATTAGACAATATGCATTAATGCTTACCCTATGAAACAAATTATTTGTTATTTTAACCTCAAGATTACCTAGTAATTTTACTTTTAGGATAATTGGCTGTGGAAAGCAGCACTATAAAAATGGAAGGGAGCATAGGTATCTACTGCAGTGGAACTTTGGTGCTATTTTGTGTCTTCAAAGCACTCTATGGGTATATGAAAAGACAAATTCATCATTAATGATTCATCAGAATCCAAACTTAACAGTAAGATGTTTAATTAGACTGGTTTGTTTCAGATATTTGTACAGCTGCAAAGAAATTGTATTACGAAGAAACACATCTGGAAGTCTTGGCTTCAGCATTGTAGGAGGTTATGAAGAACACACTGGGAACAAACCATTCTTTATCAAATCCGTTGTTGTGGGAACACCAGCATATAATGATGGCAGAATTAGGTAATGATAATTATCTAATGAAAAGTACCATTTAAGTAAGTCTTTTATCTAGTTAATTTGTGGGTTTGTTTTTTTAAAAAAAACAAGTTTTCATTAAGACAGTGTTGGGGGCCACGGGAAGACTCATTGATACAGAACTAACTCTGACAGGTCTGCAAATAGGATATATGTCATTAACTTTAACAGATTTGCCTTTAATAGTATTTTCAGATGTCTAGCAGTCTCCAGTATATGAACAAATATAAATAGAGAATAAATGCAGGATTATGCAGAAAACATAAGTCAATTAAGAAGTCTTCAGTGTGTCAGAGCATGGATCATTCCCATCTGAAAGAACTAAATCCTATTTGCTTCCAAATGTGCATAACTACTTATCAAGTTCTATGGCAAAAAAAAAAAAAGAAAAAAGGGGAAAAAAGGACTATTTTCACCTGCTTTATTCCTTTATTTATGAACAGCGGTTTGCCAGAGAAGGAATAGTAATACTCATTTCAACCCCTTTCTCCCAGCTTAAGGACATGCTTTGGCATTTGCAAACATTTAAGTTGTCACCTTGTTTAATTAGCTGTTTTCTTGTCTTTGGTTTTTCAGATGTGGTGACATCCTCCTTGCTGTCAATGGCAGGAACACGTCAGGAATGATGCACGCCTGCTTGGCAAGGATGCTCAAAGAACTGAAAGGAAAAATTACTCTTACAATTGTGTCCTGGCCTGGCACTTTTTTATAAAACAAGTCTCCACGGAGAGTATGGCGAGTAATTTAACACAGGAAAAAAGATGGACCATCAGTCTTCACTTTTTTTGGGGGGGTTCAAGTATGTGTTTATACAGAAAAGGTTTGTGAAATTTCAACCTGCATGTCAAGAAAAGTCAAGTTTAGGCAAAGCAGGAACACCTGTCAGAAAATCACTCCAGAGTGATGTAAGCTACTGACTTCAGTCTTTCCTTCCCTGTGTTCTTCAGGTTTTTTGTCCTTTTTTAAAATATATGTATCTATTTAATGCATTATAATAACAATAATGAAATTTGAGAAGCTCCTGCTCACCCACTTTATGATTTACAAAAAGAAATCCTTGAATAACTTATGGAAAATTTTGCCACTTTTCTAGTTGCAAAAATCAGGTGAAGATTTTTATCCAACACAGTACAGCACTTTGATTATGTGTATCTTTCCATGGTCAGCATGAAGCTGGTATTTTCGAGACTTTGAAGTACTGTTTGTTAGTCTGTAAAACTGTGAATTAAATTTTTAAAATAATTAAAAATAACTGTAACTGTGTACTTGTTCAGACATTATTTTCATCTAAAGCCAAATGACCTAGTTTCCCTTGTATGTTTTGATTAATGTTATTAAATCTAGGATTTTTATACAGAATTATTGTTTTTTAAGAAAGTACACTTTACCCTGCTAGTACCATCAAGTAAGTCTTCTAAACAGCACTCTCAGTGCAATTTTGGCAGGACTGCCATGCCAACTGCACTTGATACTGTTCTGGATGAAGTAAAACTGAAAGTGATGATGGTTTTATATTTTTCTTAAAATAGTTCTTTGCCTTTCTCTCCAAATTACTCATGTTCTGAAGTCTTATTTTTTTCCCCTCACACGCTAGCAATGGGAAGAGGATATGTTTGTTAATCTTTATCATGTTAAGGACAGCTGTTTCTCTAGAACAAAGACTCAAATGGACTTTCTCCTAAGCCACTGAAAAGCAGCAGAAATTATTATCCAGCTTAGTTCGCCCTTATGCACCCACACAAACCAGACATAATTACCAAGGGTACGATCACCACACTGAGTGTTCCATCAGACTAAGAGCTATCAGCATCTTTCCCAGTTTCTCTTATTTTTTTCATTTCACCTTAGTACGAGGCTCTTGAAGAGTCTGCAATTCATGCCTGTCCCTGTAGTAAAGGATGACCTTTTCAAATATGAACTCCAAAAGCCATACTAAACCCACGCTGTTCCAGATGTTGGTATATAATAAAGTGAATGCACACTGTTTCTAAAGTCAGCAAAGGAATGACCTTCCCATTGGCTTATGAAAAAGGAGACAATTTAATACAAAGGATTTAAGCCCTGCATATACTGTAAGAGCATAAGCCTCTTGCTGCAACATGTTTTCTCACTGTTTCTTAAAAGACAAAGTCAGTCCAGGAATCTTAACATGAAAAATTAATTCTTTTATTTTTCAAAAAAAACCAAAGAGACATTTGATTTCAAACTAACAGAACAAGATTAAGAGCAAATTATTTTAATACCCAGAAAAATAACAAGATTTATAGTAATCTATTTCTGGCACTAATATATATGCAAGTAGGCAAAAATCACACAAGCCTATTCCACAGAGGCAGCTTCAGTGTTTTCCTGTTCAGGAGCAGGTTCACCACTGGCTTCTTTTCCTTCTTTGCTTCTTTTGGACTTTTTGTGTTTGTGCCTTCTGTGGCTGTCCCCTTCTTCACTGTCGTGACGACGTCTGCTGTTACTAAATAAAGAGAGAAAAAATACCTCAGACAATTGCATGACACTTCAGGCCCCATTTAATTCCAGAGTACCAAAGCCAGTCTTTGCACTTGTATTTGAAAACTGGCACCTGCTCCTGTTCCAACTCACATAATATTTGAATGTCAGCGCCAAACAGTTTTTCAAGGAATGGTCCAAACATCCACTCATCCTGTACTCTTTGTTGGGAAATTGGAATGAGTTTTCACATTTGGAATCCATATTCTAATAGCGATACTTTTAATAATGTCACGTCCCTACTGACATCCCTTAATGGTTTAACATTCTTATTGACCCCCTTCCCTGGACTTAACCTTTTTTTCTAACTTAAAAAGGATCAAGTTGAACAATTTCTATCACTTAGTAAGAATCACTGTTGAGTTCTTACATTAATGCTGCACCTTCACTCCAACTCTGACACCATTTTTACCCTTCTTTCCCCAAATTAATAATTTCTGTTCACTAGCTAAGACTGTCACATACATCATTCAACATAAAGTTACCTGGGACCAACACTGCTTTTTGTCTGTCCACATTTTATATGACAGACTTGTTCCAAGTAGTACATCTGAAGTGTTTACAGTCTTTCCACAAAACTCCAGTTTGTTTGGAGTTCTTTTAAAAGTTTACTTTATTTTGTTAAACTAGTCAAGTCTTTCATACCCTATTAAAAAAAAAAAAAATCAAACCTTCGAGATGACTTATGTCTAGTCTCTTCTTTCTCTCTGTGTCTCCTGTCTCTGTGTCTGTCTTCTTTCTCTCTACTTGTTCTATGGCGGTCATAGCCTCTTTCTGCATAGTCTCTGTATCTGTATCGTTCTTCATCACTGATTAAAAAAGAAGGTATTTTCAGGATAGTAACGCCAAGCAGTGTATATAAAAATTCTCACCCTCAAGATACATGACAGAAAAATCGTAATGCTGCTTCTGGGTTTCTAAATAAGATCCACAATGTATGCTAAAAGGACATTAAAGTTCTTCACCTTACACAGTAGACTTCTGTGGTTAATGCAATTTTGAATGAGAGTTGTTGAATGAAAGTGGAAGGAAAAAAGAATACAAGTGTCACATTAAGTTTATACAGGAGTTATCAAGCAGTCAGCTCAAATCTCTATCTAGCTGCAAATGAAGTACAATCCTACAGAAAATTCAGTAATGTTTTCAGATTGGTGTGTGTAACACTTATCAGCACACGTGTTGACTATTACACCATTTGAGTAAGTTTATTTAGGTTTTGGTACAGTTGATCTATTTCCTTATATCAGCTTCAAGAAAGGAAGAGCTAGGTGCAAAGAGACTGACAGTAAAATATTCTTAATGTTTTGGGTTGCTTTTAAAATAACTTCTCTCTAGTGCCAATGCTGTCTTTATTTCCACTCTTGGATTACCATGAGTGCTGCCCTGCCACAATGCTGGTAAAACCCCTCAACTATTCCAGGCTATACAATAATTTAAAGGCTTTAATTAAGAAAGCATTTTCATATTTTTACTTGATAAAAACGGCAGTTCTAAGAGTTTAGTGAAACTAAACCCCACCACCACGCCCCAAAAAAACCCCAAACAGGGCAACACCTATAGTTAGCGAACACCACTCAAATGCTACATTAATGTAGCTTAAAAAGGCACGGTCATTTCATCCCTTCTCTACCAAGAAAATCCTACCCAGACACAGTGTCCAGCATCATTTAACAACAAGACTTCAGTACAAATGAACTTACTGTAACTACTTAAAATACCACACAAAAATTTTTGGAAAATCCCTGCCAAGTCCTAAAGAAAGGCACAATGTGACCAGGCTTTCTAAGTCAGTGACTAAAACAGGTAACAATTTAGATGCTATTACGCAGACAAAAGTCAAGTGTTTCTTGCTCTGTTTTTGCCAGCATTTACCATAAGAGAGTCTCTTCCTGAGGTCGCTGACAGCAGCAGAAGAGATCAGACAGATCATGCAAGGAGAACAGCTCAAGCCTAAGGAGATTTCTAATGTCCTGGAATAGTGAGAATTTGGATCAAAACAATTTTATTTGCCATCACTTGGATCCTGTGGCCATTTCCCAAGTGAAGACATTACATTAGTGATTACTACAGTGATATATGAAAACTGTATTTGTGAGAAGAAGGAATTCGTGAAACAGCACTTGTCTTTCTATAAAATTCTGTATGATTATATCATGAAGGAAATTTCAAAAATTAGCAATTTAAGACACTGCAGACAAGCATCAAACATGCCACATAAAATCCTGTTTTTCCTATGGGACATAAAAAATATTCACTTCAAAATCATGAAAACTACATCTATTTCTACAGAACTCAAAGTTATGATTTGTAACAGAGCAATATGACTGTATTTATTAGTGCCGGAGTTGTTATAAAATCTTATATAAAAATTGTAATTGTTTAATAAATCATTATTAATAATCAATATAATTAATTTATAAGATTTTATAATGCACTTATGCACAGGTCTGAGAGTAAGCTTCTCAAACCCTGCAAAGTGCATTTGTGACAGATCACAGAATGGTTGAGGCGGGAAGGCACAACTGGAGCTCATCTGGCCCAAACCTCTGCTCAACCACATCCAGATGGCTTCTGAATATCTCCAGGGATGGCGTCCTCTCTGGCCAACCTGTGCCAGTGCTCAGTCACCCTCACAGGCATCATGTCACTATCACTTCTCTTAGTTAAGAGAAGTGGCTTCCTCTTAAGAAAAAAAAAACAAAACCAAAATTCAACTGCAGTAAACACTTTGTGAAAGGACTATGTCAAATCTAACATCTCTCCCACAAGAAAACTCTACAACAGAGACATATCAACTTACAGAAACTGAAGGCAGTACAGCCACAGAACATGAATTCTGGTCATACTACTCCACAGCCAGCTTAAGGCACCCTATGTTACAGTTCAGGGTGTGAAAATACATTGGTCCACCAAGATGTCCAAAACCCAAACAGGGAAACTAAAGCAGCTGAGGTGGAGGGAAGGGAGAAAATAAATCCCAAATCTTACAATGCTGAAACTCCAAGTCCTATGCATTTAACCTGTTTCTACCTGTATCAATCATTTACCATTGTTTTACCCTCAAGTTACTCCTCTACTATCAGGGGAAGGAGGGGAGTGTAGGGGAGACATTTACAACCCAAGTCCTTTTCTAATGAGCATTTCTTCTCACAAGAAAATAACTCCAGACTTCAGGGAAATGGGTAAAATCAACAATTAGAAGATTTTTTTAACCAAGTGTCACAGAAAGATGAGGGTTGGTATCAACTGCTAGTTCCTAAGACAAGGCATACTAAAGACCAGCCTAGCTTACACAGCAGCCAGCTTTGCAGTTAAGCATGAGAGTCATTTGATCTGTGTTTGAAGTGTATCTTAAGATGGTGTGTAATAAGGCAGCATCACAAAGACTGCATGTGTCTGGTGAAATCTAGTTACAAAGCTCAGGTTTAGAATACCAAAAAAAAGTATAGTGTTAAAAATGAAATTAAAATTATTACTTATTATTAATAATAATTATTTATTCTGAAACCTACCAGAAGTTATAATCAAAGGTAAACTCTGATTTGAAAAACTGAAGATTTTATTTAAGTCATGTGATTACCATATTAACACAACTTTAAAGTGCCACTAGTCATCACAACTTCAAGAGCCTTACATTTCTGCAGGCTTGCAGCAATAGAAAAAGTTAAAACCAATTTAGCTACAGTTTACTCCCAATATCCAACTTTACTTCCCAGAGCCAACACTTTGATGATCAGGATCTAATTAAAAAGCTAAAATTTGAATGTCTAACACTGTCCCCGATGAGCTTGCCATAAGAAATTAGATGGCTACTTGTAGACTTATAGCTTCGTTTCAAAGCTGAGATCCAAAACCTTTAACATCAACCCACAGTCTGCATTTGCTCTGTTACACAACTATTTTAAAACACTCTAGAAAAGGTTAAAAAGATATTACTGATATTCCTTTTTAAACCTTATTTTGGCAAGCTACTAAGGAACCATGACAGCTCGTAAGTGTGTCTGAAAACAACCAACCTTTCTGTAAGTAAAGCAAAAAAATGAGTTTGCCAAGTCCAGTATGATGGGAGCATTCAGGATCAGAAATAAATGCCACGTACCCAATGTTACACCAGTGATCTCCTCCCCATTTTGTATCTGGACTTACGTTTCAGTTATCAAAGCCTTCCAGGGACAGCCTGGAGAGCAGTACCACCTTTGACCTGTGGAAGAGGACCTATGCACCTCTGCCTTCCTGGCAAAGAAGTCCAAAACCAGTCCAGTCCAATACATAAAATCTTTGTTCTCTACACCTCTGGTTACTTTTCCAAAACAGACTACAAGCCATTAACTTCACAAATCAGAAGATCTTACTTTGGTTGAGATGTCACTTTCCCATGTATTCAAAGTGCCTCCAACAAAGAATGACAGAAGGATTTAGTCTGGAAGAGACTCCTAGGTCACTTGGGCTAACCCCTCCTCAACACAGGGCTAACTCAGAACTCTGGTCAGGTTGCTCAGGGCCTTGTTTCAGCAAGTTCTGAGCATCAACAGGGCTGCAGATGCCATGACCTCTCTTGGTAATTTGACTTACCACCTGATCGCTTTCTGTCATTATTTCCTCTCCCCCAACTAATTGGAATTTTCCTTGCTGTTACTTTTAACTATCGCCTCTTGCCCTTTCTCTGTGCACCCTGAAAAAGAGCCTGGCTCTATCTTCTCTATAACCACCCATTAGGCAGTTGAAAATAGCCTTTAAGAACCCTCTTCATGCTTCTCCCTTAACACTAAATAAACTCCATCCCCTTAACCCCACTAAGCACTTTGTTAGACCTACAATGGACTCTCCAGTCTGTCAATGTCTTGGTTTTCATATTGAGGATCCTAAAACAGGGGGTGTATTGAGGGTCCTAAAACTGGGCACAATACTTTGCATATTGTATCAAGCACCAAGTAAGAGGGGAATAATGGTATGCTCCACTTGTGGGCTACACTCTAATGCAGATCAATGTGTTTTGACCTTTACTGCACATTGAGTGTCAAGACCCATTCAGTTTGTTGACTACCAGGACACCAAGTCCTTTCCCGTAAAGCTGCTTTCTAGCCAGTCATATCCTCATCTGCTCTGCTGCATGGGATTAGTGGGTGTCAGGACCTTAGAAATACAGTTCATAGGTTTTGTTTTCATTTTTCAAATTGCTGAGGAAGAACCACAAGACAGTAAGGGATCAATCAAATTCTAAAGTTGACACTTTTTGTGGTAACTAATCTACTTGAAACTATCAAAACAAAACAAAAAAGAAAACATAGTCTTTGCAAAGAGACAATAGTCCAAAAAGAATGGCATCTTCTCAAGGGGGCAGAATGAGATGTATTATAGAAATGCACAATATCTGAGGATAGCAGGGTAAAGGTAGAACAGAATATAAAGACAGCTGAAGGTTCATTTCTAAACTACATTTTAGTTACACTAACAGCATAAAAATAATTTCCATTTTCTTACAATTTTATGAAATACCACAGCACAAATACAGGCTATTTACATGGAAAAGAACTGCTAAAAATATTGAAAACAGTAATTTCTAAGCAGTAAAAAGTTAAAGATGATTCTTACTCCAAATCCCAACACGGTGTCACCTGAACAAAGTTTAAACAAAGGGAATTTAAATAAAAATAATGCAACTGCGCAGTCTCTAAAATAGTTCACATTCTGTTCCTCATAGCTCGTTTCATATTATTAAGCGCGTAGAATTGAAAATAAACCTTCTTAAAAAAACATTATGTCTGTATGTTCTGTCTTAAACCTCTCCCACCTTCTCTGTGTCTCCCAAACCAACTTAGATCAGTTAAGGGCCTCCTGTTTTCTTACACAGCCATGTGGCAACAGCTTTGCTACAGATGGTGGATAATTTAGTCACATAAAAAAGTTGAGGCCTGCTCTTCCCCCTTCTTTACAGATAACTCTGGCAGCAGCACAGAGATTCTTCGAGGCCTGGAAGCTATTAAGGTTCATTTCAAGCACCCTTGAATGACCAGGCTTCTTTCTGGCCTTTAATCAAGCTGTCTGAGAAACAGATGTTGAGATTGGTCTCCAGTTCTCAGAAACCAACCCTGGAACATAGCACGTGCACATGGGAAGGACACCACCACATCAGCATACATGGAAAATCCCCCATCTTGCACTCAGTTTGACGCTTCAGCTAACGATCATGCAAAAATGAAATAATGTTGACTTCGGGTGCTCTCATTCCTCACAGCATAAAACCACTGGTAAAAACAATCTGCCCAATAGCTAACGTATATATTCTGCAAAAATGGAAACTTAACAAAAAACACCTTGAAAAACATGAGGACATTTACCCCAAAATATTTAGCAAATAATGAGCAAAATAAATTTAGACAAATCTGGCAAGCCAACAGACCTCTGCTCTATGGTGTCATAGCGAGCTCAACATTAAACACTTTGTTACTTGTGCACATAAGCTGCAACTGTTCTGTGGTTCTTTTTTTTTTTAAGTAATTAGAGAGTTGAAAGCCGAATAAAGTTATTTGTCATTATTCTCATCATCTGCCTGAAAATGCGAAAGTTCTTGACCTTGAAATAATAGTTTTAAAAAAGACAGGACAGGTTATTATCCAGCCAGTGCTAATGAGCAAACTAACTAAAATGCAGCTAATAACACCATTAATTTAAGGTCAAAAGTTGCACCACATTGCTCTTAGCACTTTATTGGCAACTGAGATTAATTTAGTACCTCTACAGATTTTTCTACAACTAATGATGTCAAAGAGAGCTGGACATCTGACTCGTACACGGGGCTTAAATCACACCTTTAGCCTGTAAAGCACTGTGACCAGTCTGGACGTATAGTGTCATCTTGACACTTCTATTTTACATTTAGAAATTTAATTATAGTTTCCAAGAGAGAAGGGGGAAGGGGAGGAAGCCCCACTCTCTAGCTCTTTGGAACATACTGCTGAAAACTAAATTTTAACGTTGAAGTACGCTATTTAACACAGACAGGGGTTTAAGCAGAGTTACAGCATGCTTAAGCCATTTCACTAACCTGTTGAACACACTTGGAGTTGGACTGTGATCTCGGTCCCTTTCCCTGTCTCTGGTACGTTCTCGGTCTCTGTCTCGGTCCCGGTCCCGATCTCGGGATCGCTCTCTCTCGCGTTCCCTATCCTTCTCTCTCCGTGCATAGTAATCCCACTGTTTGCTGGTGTCCATAAGGCTAGACCACGATGGAGCAGAACCTGCAAGGTGCGGAAAGGTGACTAAAGAAAAAGACGCAAGTATTAGAAAGAACAAAATTGGATACCGTACAAAAACTGTAATACTACTTTATGCAAGAAAACACAGATATTTGTCAGCCTCCTCCAATGACATTTTTCAATATTCCCCTTTCACACAAAAGTTAATTCTGAGCAAACTCTGCTTTTTTCCCAATATGCTAATAAAACCCTCTGGCACTCATTTAAATACTTGTTATAAACATGTACAGAACCAGAATATGCACCACAGAGACTGTCTAAATCCTTTTGAAAAGAAATATATATTGTGCAAAGATTTGCTGAAAGAATCTGATTTTGTGTGTTCAAATGGTTTTGCTTTGGGGGAAAAAAAAGCCAAAACAGAATCAAGCAGAAAACAGAACTGCCTTTGAAACTCAGTGGCTCTGAAAGTACAGTTCAGAAAAACAAGGAAAAAGGATGCTTCCAACTTTATATTTAGAAGCTACTATTTTTATGCTTCATCCTTTAAAATAATTGTATTTAAAATATAATGTTAGCTACAGAAAGTTCTCATTCACCAATTTATATTCTATACTGTGCTTTGCCATACTTTTCTGATTACAGATGTAACAGCAGCTTTTGCTGTTACAGCAGCTATAAATTCCATAAATTCATTCTGGGGAGAAGGAATTACGCTCCTGCTTCTGCTTTGTAAGATACCATTTCTAATGAATACTCAGCACAACCACTATTACTACTAAAATATAACAGCTTCAGAAAATTAAGCATATTATCTTAGTCTAAAAGATGATATGCTTAAGAAGTTAAGATTGAAGTCACAACATCGTGACCTTTTTAGGTAACCAGCAATGGGACGAGAGGAGGGATGCGCTTCTCCATTGCTTTCTGCCAACTCCAAAGTAGTAAATAACTACTCCTCTTAATCCTCCAATTGTTCTGTTCTGCCCTCCCTCTCCAGAAGCCTCGATAATGCATCCTGTTAACAAAAAATAAGGGCTGTAGTATTTAACTGGAAACAGCACTCTCTAGTGGACTTACAGTACAGAGGACTTCCCACTTTCTGCTTATCTGCTGTGCTAGCCAATGATAACATAGCCTTCAATAAAGTGCTTGTTTTGAGCTCCAGTTCATTATTTATAATATGAGAACAATATTCACTTGACTCCACAGTGTCACAAAGAGACATTAATAGTATAATGAACATAAATACCCACTGAACAATGTAAAGTGCGTCAATGACGCTGTATTTAATACTGTTGAGTTTTAAACCCAGTGTTTTCTCCTAACAGCTATGTTCAGACTGCCTTGTGTATGTCTGGGGTATGCCTGCCCCGGAAAGCTTTGGCAGAAGTCTAAGACAGCACTTTGCCAAGCATCCAAAGGGGGAATACAAAAGACCTTTTGAGCAGGCAGTGGAGCAGGAAAAAACACTTCATTGTTAAAACACATTTGCAATGAAAAGCATTAGAATTCTTTAAGAAAGCATTTATATGAGGTTTTGACTCTAACAAAATGCTTGAAACTGTTTCACTTTAGGGCTACAGACAAAATGAGGAGTTAACAGAAAAAAATACCCTAATACAATAGCATGTTGTTCATTATATTGCCAAAACCTGGAATTCTTCTAAGGAAAGCAGCCAGAAATAGCAGAAAAAGCAGCTGGACTTTAAAGACTGCTAATTTCCTTGACTTGCCACTATGTCAACAACATATGTATGGTCTATGAGACACTGGTTGCCAGAATATTCTAAAGTGTAAACTTAAGTTTAACTTTAAATGTATACTACAAAACAATTAATAATGATAGTATAAACTTCTATGATAAATTTTGGTTACTCCCTCACATCTGCAGTAATTCTCATCAGACAGAATTATGTCATTTCCACCCCAATAACTTGACATAAACCAGTCATTTGATACTCTGTGCATTTTTACATCTAGAATTTCACCAGTAATTATTCATAAACAGAAGAGGCTTACTTTCTAATATGAATTGGTGTTCTGCGCTTACTACTTAGAATGAAATAACTTGCCACTTCTACTGTTACTACATGGATTACTCTAATAATTTCTACAAAAAGAAAGACACTTCCAAAGTTTAACTCTGATTTTTAAAACAAGAACAGACGGAGCTTTGAATAATCAGTAGGTTTGGAGACTTAAGTCCTGTTCTGGAGATGGTTTAAAAATTTAATGCTGCATGCTCTCACAGTGTAAAGCACATTATTAATAAATCATCTTTGTGCCTCAAAAAAATACTAACTCTCAAACTGTTTCTGTAATGCTAAATTTTTTGCAAGTTCATGAGATATAAAGAACATTTAGAGCACAGAACAGAGAAATGCTTGAGGAAAAGCAAACAAGCACTCAATACAAGTCGCTTCACTGTCAGACCAAATGCAGTGTCATATACTGACAGCTCAGTAAGATTCAAAGATTTGATGGCAAAGGTAGCACTGAATTGTGAAAGGATTTAAGAGTAAATTAAAGAACTGCACTGATGCATTGAAAAAACACAAAGACAAAAGAGACGTTCTTCAAGCAACAAGTTTAGAACATTATTTTACTATGCAATTTTCCTTATGAGCATGCAGTGGGAAACATGCCTGACAACTCAGGAAAAGACATCAAGGCATGAGATCAGCAATATGAATATACAGAAGAAAGGCTAGAGCCTTAATCAAGATTTGTATTTTTTTTTTTGCAATGCATTCCATATGCTCATCTTCCCTCACAATTTTGACAAAGCCATGAAACGCTCAGACTAATACAGTTAAATAATACATTTATTAAAATGATCATCCGTACCCTACTGTGCTGCTGAGCCCTCAATTTACCCAAGATGCACAGAGAGCACTTGTAAAATACTGGCCAGCAATCATGTTGTGATACAGGGACTGCAAGAGTAAGATACTGGCCAGGAAAATATCTTTCACTAAGAAATGAACAACAGTGATAACATGCCACTGAGCCTCTATAGATCAAAAAATCTGTATGTCAGGCACAGCTTGCAGACTCAACAATTTGCTTTGTGCATCAAATGACAGCTTTTGCCACAATAGGGATGCCAGATACACCGGAAGCAGAATGGGATGGTGGAAGCAGACTGTCTCCATAATCGTAAAAAAGCAAACATGATTTTTAATAATTTTTAACTCTGCTGAAGAAGTTCAAATTCAAGGTTGGCATGATCATGATGACAATCATCTTTCCAATACTAATACTGCAACAATATAAGCAAGGCATTACCTCTGAAGATCAACATAAAAATCAGAAATATTCTTGTGTCCCTGATAATACTTGACAGAATAGCAAATTTTGACAAAAGATATTCCAAAGTGAAAAACATTCTAAACTGGAGACTACTTATTATATATACAATGTACATACTAATGACTGTAAGACTGCTTTCCTTATGATGCTCTGTACGGCTTTAAATGTTGAAGCTTCAGCAAAATAGTCACTTAGGTATCTTAGTTGTCTGCTTTATCTTTACCTCTTTGCTAAAACTTCAGCAAACAGTTCAATTATTGCTAAATAAAGTTAGCATAAAGCAGCTGTTTGCCCACATCAAGAATTCTTGAAAACATAACAAGCTTCCATGCATGAAAGCAAACACTTGGTAATTGATGAGAATACTTTCAATGTCAGCAAAGTACAACTTGTTACTCTATAAACCACTTCAAAAAATTAAAAACCATTCAAAATGTCATTTTGCATATCCTCTCTAAAGATTTATGAGCATTTGGGGGATACATTATCCGAACAATTGATCTGTGCTGAACATTATGAATCCCTACAACCAAACAGCACTTTCCCT